>NW_024608685.1:0-74606 GCF_018296145.1 Oncorhynchus tshawytscha | reverse complement strand
TCTATATTGTACCAGGGTCACTCAGTAGGAGGCTGCTGGGGTTAACTGACATCTATATTGTACCAGGGTCACTCAGTAGGAGGCTGCTGGGGTTAACTGACATCTATATTGTACCAGGGTCACTCAGTAGGAGGCTGCTGGGTTAACTGACATCTATATTGTACCAGGGTCACTCAGTAGGAGGCTGCTGGGGTTAACTGGCATCTATATTGTACCAGGGTCACTCAGTAGGAGGCTGCTGGGGTTAACTGGCATCTATATTGTACCAGGGTCACTCAGTAGGAGGCTGGGTCTGGGGTTAACTGGCATCTATATTGGGTCACTAGTAGGAGGCTGCTGGGGTCAACTGGCATCTAGGAGGACCAGGGTCACTCAGTAGGAGGCTGCTGGGGTTAACTGGCATCTATATTGTACCAGGGTCACTCAGTAGGAGGCTGCTGGGGTTAACTGGCATCTATATTGTACCAGGGTCACTCAGTAGGAGGACCAGGGTCACTCAGTAGGAGGAACTGGCATCTATATTGTACCAGGGTCACTCAGTAGGAGGACCAGGGTCACTCAGTAGGAGGCTGCTGGGGTTAACTGGCATCTATATTGTACCAGGGTCACTCAGTAGGAGGCTGCTGGGGTTAACTGGCATCTATATTGTACCAGGGTCACTCAGTAGGAGGCTGCTGGGGTTAACTGGCATCTATATTGTACCAGGGTCACTCAGTAGGAGGCTGCTGGGGTTAACTGGCATCTATATTGTACCAGGGTCACTCAGTAGGAGGCTGCTGGGGTTAACTGGCATCTATATTGTACCAGGGTTAACTGGCATCTATATTGTACCAGGGTCACTCAGTAGGAGGCTGCTGGGGTTAACTGGCATCTATATTGTACCAGGGTCACTCAGTAGGAGGCTGCTGGGGTTAACCATCTATATTGTACCAGGTCACTCAGTAGGAGGCTGCTGGGGTTAACTGGCATCTATATTGTACCAGGGTCACTCAGTAGGAGGCTGGCATCTATATTGTACCAGGGTCACTCAGTAGGAGGCTGCTGGGGTTAACTGGCATCTATATTGTACCAGGGTCACTCAGTAGGAGGGTTAACTGGACTATATTGTACAGGGTCACTCAGTAGGAGGCTGCTGGGGTTAACTGGCATCTATATTGTACCAGGGTCACTCAGTAGGAGGAGGCTGCAGTGGAGGCTGCTGGGGTTAACTGGCATCTATATTGTACCAGGGTCACTCAGTAGGAGGCCAGGGTCACTGTAGGAGGCTGCTAACTGGCATCTATATTGGACCAGGGTCACTCAGTAGGAGGCTGCTGGGGTTAACTGGCATCTATATTGTACCAGGGTCACTCAGTAGGAGGCTGCTGGGGTTAACTGGCATCTATATTGTACCAGGGTCACTCAGTAGGAGGCTGCTGGGGTTAACTGGCATCTATATTGGGTCACTCAGTAGGAGGCTGCTGGGGTTAACTGGCATCTATATTGTACCAGGGTCACTCAGTAGGAGGCTGCTGGGGTTAACTGGCATCTATATTGTACCAGGGTCACTCAGTAGGAGGCTGCTGGGGTTAACTGGCATCTATATTGTACCAGGGTCACTCAGTAGGAGGACCAGGGTCACTCAGTAGGAGGCTGCTGGGGTTAACTGGCATCTATATTGTACCAGGGTCACTCAGTAGGAGGCCAGGGTTAACTGGCATCTATATTGTACCAGGGTCACTCAGTAGGAGGCTGCTGGGTTAACTGGCATCTATATTGGTCACAGTAGGAGTCACTGGCAGTAGGAGGACCAGGGTCACTCAGTAGGAGGCTGCTGGGGTTAACTGGCATCTATATTGTACCAGGGTCACTCAGTAGGAGGCTGCTGGGGTTAACTGGCATCTATATTGTACCAGGGTCACTCAGTAGGAGGCTGCTGGGGTTAACTGGCATCTATATTGTACCAGGGTCACTCAGTAGGAGGCTGCTGGGGTTAACTGGCATCTATATTGTACCAGGGTCACTCAGTAGGAGGCTGCTGGGGTTAACTGGCATCTATATTGTACCAGGGTCACTCAGTAGGAGGCTGCTGGGGTTAACTGGCATCTATATTGTACCAGGGTCACTCAGTAGGAGGACATCTATATTGCACTCAGTAGGAGGCTGCTGGGGTTAACTGGCATCTATATTGTACCAGGGTCACTCAGTAGGAGGCTGCACTCAGTGGGGTTTAACTGGCATCTATATTGTACCAGGGTCACTCAGTCAGGGAGGCTGCTGGGGTTAACTGGCATCTATATTGTACCAGGGTCACTCAGTAGGAGGCTGCTGGGGTTAACTGGCATCTATATTGTACCAGGGTCACTCAGTAGGAGGCTGCTGGGGTTAACTGGCATCTATATTGTACCAGGGTCACTCAGTAGGAGGCTGGGGGTTAACTGGCATCTATATTGTACCAGGGTAGGAGGCTGCTGGGGTATATTGTACCAGGGTCACTCAGTAGGAGGCTGCTGGGGTTAACTGGCATCTATATTGTACCAGGGTCACTCAGTAGGAGGCTGCTGGGGTTAACTGGCATCTATATTGTACCAGGGTCACTCAGTAGGAGGACCAGGGTCACTCAGTAGGAGGCTGCTGGGGTTAACTGGCATCTATATTGTACCAGGGTCACTCAGTAGGAGGCTGCTGGGGTTAACTGGCATCTATATTGTACCAGGGTCACTCAGTAGGAGGCTGCTGGGGTTAACTGGCATCTATATTGTACCAGGGTCACTCAGTAGGAGGCTGCTGGGGTTAACTGGCAGGGGGTCACTCAGTAGGAGGCTGCTGGGGTTAACTGGCATCTATATTGTACCAGGGTCACTCAGTAGGAGGCTGCTGGGGTTAACTGGCATCTATATTGTACCAGGGTCACTCAGTAGGAGGCTGCTGGGGTTAACTGGCATCTATATTGTACCAGGGTCACTCAGTAGGAGGCTGCTGGGGTTAACTGGCATCTATATTGTACCAGGGTCACTCAGTAGGAGGCTGCTGGGGTTAACTGGCATCTGTATTGTACCAGGGTCACTCAGTAGGAGGCTGCTGGGGTTAACTGACATCTATATTGTACCAGGGTCACTCAGTAGGAGGACCAGGGTCACCCAGTAGGAGGCTGTTGTGGTTAACTGACATCTATATTGTACCAGGGTCACTCAGTAGGAGGACCAGGGTCACTCAGTAGGAGGCTGCTGGGGTTAACTGACATCTATATTGTACCAGGGTCACTCAGTAGGACGCTGCTGGGGTTAGGCATCTATATTGTACCAGGGTCACTCAGTAGGAGGCTGCTGGGGTTAACTGGCATCTATATTGTACCAGGGTCACTCAGTAGGAGGCTGCTGGGGTTAACTGGCATCTATATTGTACCAGGGTCACTCAGTAGGAGGCTGCTGGGGTTAACTGGCATCTATATTGTACCAGGGTCACTCAGTAGGAGGACCAGGGTCACTCAGTAGGAGGCTGCTGGGGTTAACTGACATCTATATTGTACCAGGGTCACTCAGTAGGAGGACCAGGGTCACTCAGTAGGAGGCTGCTGGGGTTAACTGACATCTATATTGTACCAGGATCACTCAGTAGGAGGACCAGGGTCACTCAGTAGGAGGCTGCTGGGGTTAACTGGCATCTATATTGTACCAGGGTCACTCAGTAGGAGGCTGCTGGGGTTAACTGGCATCTATATTGTACCAGGGTCACTCAGTAGGAGGCTGCTGGGGTTAACTGGCATCTATATTGTACCAGGGTCACTCAGTAGGAGGCTGCTGGGGTTAACTGGCATCTATATTGTACCAGGGTCACTCAGTAGGAGGCTGCTGGGGTTAACTGGCATCTATATTGTACCAGGGTCACTCAGTAGGAGGCTGCTGGGGTTAACTGGCATCTATATTGTACCAGGGTCACTCAGTAGGAGGCTGCTGGGGTTAACTGGCATCTATATTGTACCAGGGTCACTCAGTAGGAGGCTGCTGGGGTTAACTGGCATCTATATTGTACCAGGGTCACTCAGTAGGAGGCTGCTGGGGTTAACTGGCATCTATATTGTACCAGGGTCACTCAGTAGGAGGCTGCTGGGGTTAACTGGCATCTATATTGTACCAGGGTCACTCAGTAGGAGGCTGCTGGGGTTAACTGGCATCTATATTGTACCAGGGTCACTCAGTAGGAGGCTGCTGGGGTTAACTGGCATCTATATTGTACCAGGGTCACTCAGTAGGAGGCTGCTGGGGTTAACTGGCATCTATATTGTACCAGGGTCACTCAGTAGGAGGCTGCTGGGGTTAACTGGGGGGTTCAAGGAGGCTGGCATCTATATTGTACCAGGGTCACTCAGTAGGAGGCTGCTGGGGTTAACTGGCATCTATATTGTACCAGGGTCACTCAGTAGGAGGCTGCTGGGGTTAACTGGCATCTATATTGTACCAGGGTCACTCAGTAGGAGGACCAGGGTCACTCAGTAGGAGGCTGCTGGGGTTAACTGACATCTATATTGGAGGACCAGGGTCACTCAGTAGGAGGCTGCTGGGGTTAACTGGCATCTATATTGTACCAGGGTCACTCAGTAGGAGGCTGCTGGGGTTAACTGGCATCTATATTGTACCAGGGTCACTCAGTAGGAGGCTGCTGGGGTTAACTGGCATCTATATATAGTACCAGGGTCACTCAGTAGGAGGCTGCTGGGGTTACCAGTCACTCAGTAGGAGGCTGCAGGGTCAGGGTCACTCAGTAGGAGGCTGCTGGGGTTAACTGGCATCTATATTGTACCAGGGTCACTCAGTAGGAGGCTGCTGGGGTTAACTGGCATCTATATTGTACCAGGGTCACTCAGTAGGAGGCTGGGTCTGTAGGGGCTGCTGGGGTTAACTGGCATCTATATTGTACCAGGGTCACTCAGTAGGAGGCTGCTGGGGTTAACTGGCATCTATATTGTACCAGGGTCACTCAGTAGGAGGACCAGGGTCACTCAGTAGGAGGCTGCTGGGGTTAACTGGCATCTATATTGTACCAGGGTCACTCAGTAGGAGGACCAGGGTCACTCAGTAGGAGGCTGCTGGGGTTAACTGGCATCTATATTGTACCAGGGTCACTCAGTAGGAGGCTGCTGGGGTTAACTGGCATCTATATTGTACCAGGGTCACTCAGTAGGAGGACCATCTATATTGGGGTCACTCAGTAGGAGGCTGCTGGGGTTAACTGGCATCTATATTGTACCAGGGTCACTCAGTAGGAGGAGGTGCTGGGGTTAACTGGGTCATCTATATTGTACCAGGGTCACACTCAGTAGGAGGCTGCTGGGGTTAACTGGCATCTATATTGTCACCAGGGTCACTCAGTAGGAGGCTGCTGGGGTTAACTGGCATCTATATTGTACCAGGGTCACTCAGTAGGAGGCTGCTGGGGTTAACTGGCATCTATATTGTACCAGGGTCACTCAGTAGGAGGCTGCAGGGTTAACTGGCATCTATATTGCTGCAGGGTTAACTGGGAGTACCAGGGTCACTCAGTAGGAGGCTGCTGGGGTTAACTGGCATCTATATTGTACCAGGGTCACTCAGTAGGAGGCTGCTGGGGTTAACTGGCATCTATATTGTACCAGGGTCACTCAGTAGGAGGCTGCTGGGGTTAACTGGCATCTATATTGTACCAGGGTCACTCAGTAGGAGGCTGCTGGGGTTAACTGGCATCTATATTGTACCAGGGTCACTCAGTAGGAGGCTGCTGGGGTTAACTGGCATCTATATTGTACCAGGGTCACTCAGTAGGAGGCTGCTGGGGTTAACTGGCATCTATATTGTACCAGGGTCACTGTAGGAGGACCAGGGTCACTCAGTAGGAGGCTGCTGGGGTTAACTGGCATCTATATTGTACCAGGGTCACTCAGTAGGAGGCTGCTGGGGTTAACTGGCATCTATATTGTACCAGGGTCACTCAGTAGGAGGCTGCTGGGGTTAACTGGCATCTATATTGTACCAGGGTCACTCAGTAGGAGGCTGCTGGGGTTAACTGGCATCTATATTGTACCAGGGTCACTCAGTAGGAGGCTGCTGGGGTTAACTGGCATCTATATTGTACCAGGGTCACTCAGTAGGAGGCTGCTGGGGTTAACTGGCATCTATATTGTACCAGGGTCACTCAGTAGGAGGCTGCTGGGGTTAACTGGCATCTATATTGTACCAGGGTCACTCAGTAGGAGGCTGCTGGGGTTAACTGGCATCTATATTGTACCAGGGTCACTCAGTAGGAGGCTGCTGGGGTTAACTGGCATCTATATTGTACCAGGGTCACTCAGTAGGAGGCTGCTGGGGTTAACTGGCATCTATATTGTACCAGGGTCACTCAGTAGGAGGCTGCTGGGGTTAACTGGCATCTATATTGTACCAGGGTCACTCAGTAGGAGGACCAGGGTCACTCAGTAGGAGGCTGCTGGGGTTAACTGGCATCTATATTGTACCAGGGTCACTCAGTAGGAGGCTGCTGGGGTTAACTGGCATCTATATTGTACCAGGGTCACTCAGTAGGAGGCTGCTGGGGTTAACTGGCATCTATATTGTACCAGGGTCACTCAGTAGGAGGCTGCACTGGGGGCTTAACTGGCATCTATATTGTACCAGGGTCACTCAGTAGGAGGCTGCTGGGGTTAACTGGCATCTATATTGTACCAGGGTCACTCAGTAGGAGGACCAGGGTCACTCAGTAGGAGGCTGCTGGGGTTAACTGGCATCTATATTGTACCAGGGTCACTCAGTAGGAGGACCAGGGTCCAGGGTCACTCAGTAGGAGGCTGCTGGGGTTAACTGGCATCTATATTGTACCAGGGTCACTCAGTAGGAGGCTGCTGGGGTTAACTGGCATCTATATTGTACCAGGGTCACTCAGTAGGAGGCTGCTGGGGTTAACTGGCATCTATATTGTACCAGGGTCACTCAGTAGCTGCTGGGGTTAACTGGCATCTATATTGTACCAGGGTCACTCAGTAGGAGGCTGCTGGGGTTAACTGGCATCTATATTGTACCAGGGTCACTCAGTAGGAGGCTGCTGGGGTTAACTGGCATCTCACTATTGGAGGCTGCTGGGGTTAACCAGGGTCACTCAGTAGGAGGCTGCTGGGGTTAACTGGCATCTATATTGTACCAGGGTCACTCAGTAGGAGGCTGCTGGGGTTAACTGGCATCTATATTGTACCAGGGTCACTCAGTAGGAGGCTGCTGGGGTTAACTGGCATCTATATTGTACCAGGGTCACTCAGTAGGAGGCTGCTGGGGTTAACCATCTATATTGTACCAGGGTCACTCAGTAGGAGGCTGCTGGGGTTAACTGGCATCTATATTGTACCAGGGTCACTCAGTAGGAGGCTGCTGGGGTTAACTGGCATCTATATTGTACCAGGGTCACTCAGTAGGAGGCTGCTGGGGGTCACTTCAGTAGGAGGCATCTATATTGTAGTAGGAGGAACTGCAGGGGGTCACTCAGTAGGCTGCTGGGGTTACCAGGGTCACTCAGTAGGAGGCTGCTGGGGTTAACTGGCATCTATATTGTACCAGGGTCACTCAGTAGGAGGCTGCTGGGGTTAACTGGCATCTATATTGTACCAGGGTCACTCAGTAGGAGGCTGCTGGGGTTAACTGGCATCTATATTGTACCAGGGTCACTCAGTAGGAGGCTGCTGGGGTTAACTGGCATCTATATTGTACCAGGGTCACTCAGTAGGAGGCTGCTGGGGTTAACTGGCATCTATATTGTACCAGGGTCACTCAGTAGGAGGCTGCTGGGGTTAACTGGCATCTATATTGTACCAGGGTCACTCAGTAGGAGGACCAGGGTCACTCAGTAGGAGGCTGCTGGGGTTAACTGACATCTATATTGTACCAGGGTCACTCAGTAGGAGGACCAGGGTCACTCAGTAGGAGGCTGCTGGGGTTAACTGGCATCTATATTGTACCAGGGTCACTCAGTAGGAGGACCAGGGTCACTCAGTAGGAGGCTGCTGGGGTTAACTGGCATCTATATTGTACCAGGGTCACTCAGTAGGAGGCTGCTGGGGTTAACTGGCATCTATATTGTACCAGGGTCACTCAGTAGGAGGCTGCTGGGGTTAACTGGCATCTATATTGTACCAGGGTCACTCAGTAGGAGGCTCACTCAGTAGGAGGCTGCTGGGGTTAACTGGCATCTATATTGTACCAGGGTCACAGGAGGACCAGGGTCACTCAGTAGGAGGCTGCTGGGGTTAACTGACATCTATATTGTACCAGGGTCACTCAGTAGGAGGCTGCTGGGGTTAACTGGCATCTATATTGTAGGGGTCACTCAGTAGGCTGCTGGGGTTAACTGGCATCTATATTGTACCAGGGTCACTCAGTAGGAGGAGGCTGCTGGGGTTAACTGGCATCTATATTGTACCAGGGTCACTCAGTAGGAGGCTGCTGGGGTTAACTGGCATCTATATTGTACCAGGGTCACTCAGTAGGAGGCTGCTGGGGTTAACTGGCATCTATATTGTACCAGGGTCACTCAGTAGGAGGCTGCTGGGGTTAACTGGCATCTATATTGTACCAGGGTCACTCAGTAGGAGGCTGCTGGGGTTAACTGGCATCTATATTGTACCAGGGTCACTCAGTAGGAGGCTGCTGGGGTTAACTGGCATCTATATTGTACCAGGGTCACTCAGTAGGAGGCTGCTGGGGTTAACTGGCATCTATATTGTAGGAGGAGGGTCACTCAGTAGGAGGCTGCTGGGGTTAACTGGCATCTATATTGTACCAGGGTCACTCAGTAGGAGGCTGCTGGGGTTAACTGGCATCTATATTGTACCAGGGTCACTCAGTAGGAGGCTGCTGGGGTTAACTGGCATCTATATTGTACCAGGGTCACTCAGTAGGAGGCTGCTGGGGTTAACTGGCATCTATATTGTACCAGGGTCACTCAGTAGGAGGCTGCTGGGGTTAACTGGCATCTGGGTCACTCAGTAGGAGGCTGCTGGGGTTAACTGGCATCTATATTGTACCAGGGTCACTCAGTAGGAGGCTGCTGGGGTTAACTGGCATCTATATTGTACCAGGGTCACTCAGTAGGAGGCTCACTCAGTAGCTGCTGGGGTTAACTGGCATCTATATTGTACCAGGGTCACTCAGTAGGAGGCTGCTGGGGTTAACTGGCATCTATATTGGCATCTATATTGTACCAGGGTCACTCAGTAGGAGGCTGCTGGGGTTAACTGGCATCTATATTGTACCAGGGTCACTCACTCAGTAGGAGGCTGCTGGGGTTAACTGGCATCTATATTGTACCAGGGTCACTCAGTAGGAGGCTGCTGGGGTTAACTGGCATCTATATTGTACCAGGGTCACTCAGTAGGAGGCTGCTGGGGTTAACTGGCATCTATATTGTACCAGGGTCACTCAGTAGGAGGCTGCTGGGGTTAACTGGCATCTATATTGTACCAGGGTCACTCAGTAGGAGGACCAGGGTCACTCAGTAGGAGGCTGCTGGGGTTAACTGGCATCTATATTGTACCAGGGTCACTCAGTAGGAGGCTGCTGGGGTTAACTGGCATCTATATTGTACCAGGGTCACTCAGTAGGAGGCTGCTGGGTCACTCAGTAGGAGGACCAGTCACTCAGTAGGAGGGGTCACCAGGGGCTGCTGGGGTCACTATATTGTACCAGGGTCACTCAGTAGGAGGCTGCTGGGGTTAACTGGCATCTATATTGTACCAGGGTCACTCAGTAGGAGGCTGCTGGGGTTAACTGGCATCTATATTGTACCAGGGTCACTCAGTAGGAGGCTGCTGGGGTTAACTGGCATCTATATTGTACCAGGGTCACTCAGTAGGAGGCCAGGGTCACTCAGTAGGAGGCTGCTGGGGTTAACTGGCATCTATATTGTACCAGGGTCACTCAGTAGGAGGCTGCTGGGGTTAACTGGCATCTATATTGTACCAGGGTCACTCAGTAGGAGGCTGCTGGGGTTAACTGGCATCTATATTGTACCAGGGTCACTCAGTAGGAGGACCAGGGTCACTCAGTAGGAGGCTGCTGGGGTTAACTGGCATCTATATTGTACCAGGGTCACTCAGTAGGAGGCATCTATATTGTACAGGGTCACTCAGTAGGAGGCTGCTGCTGGGGTTAACTGGCATCTATATTGTACCAGGGTCACTCAGTAGGAGGACTGCTGGGGTTGGGTCACTCCAGGGTCACGTAGGAGGCTGCTGGGGTTAACTGGCATCTATATTGTACCAGGGTCACTCAGTAGGGAGGCTGCTGGGGTTAACTGGCATCTATATTGTACCAGGGTCACTCAGTAGGAGGCTGCTGGGGTTAACTGGCATCTATATTGTACCAGGGTCACTCAGTAGGAGGCTGCTGGGGTTAACTGGCATCTATATTGTACCAGGGTCACTCAGTAGGAGGCTGCTGGGGTTAACTGGCATCTATATTGTACCAGGGTCACTCAGTAGGAGGCTGCTGGGGTTAACTGGCATCTATATTGTACCAGGGTCACTCAGTAGGGCTGGGGGTTAACTGGCATCTAGTACCAGGGTCACTCAGTAGGAGGCTGCTGGGGTTAACTGGCATCTATATTGTACCAGGGTCACTCAGTAGGAGGCTGCTGGGGTTAACTGGCATCTATATTGTACCAGGAGGACCAGGGTCACTCAGTAGGAGGACCAGGGTCACTCAGTAGGAGGACCAGGGTCACTCATCTAGGATTGACCAGGGTCACTCAGTAGGAGGCTGCTGGGGTTAACTGGCATCTATATTGTACCAGGGTCACTCAGTAGGAGGCTGCTGGGGTTAACTGACATCTATATTGTACCAGGGTCACTCAGTAGGAGGCTGCTGGGGTTAACTGGCATCTATATTGTACCAGGGTCACTCAGTAGGAGGCTGCTGGGGTTAACTGGCATCTATATTGTACCAGGGTCACTCAGTAGGAGGCTGCTGGGGTTAACTGGCATCTATATTGTACCAGGGTCACTCAGTAGGAGGCTGCTGGGGTTAACTGGCATCTATATTGTACCAGGGTCACTCAGTAGGAGGACCAGGGTCACTCAGTAGGAGGCTGCTGGGGTTAACTGACATCTATATTGTACCAGGGTCACTCAGTAGGAGGACCAGGGTCACTCAGTAGGAGGCTGCTGGGGTTAACTGGCATCTATATTGTACCAGGATCACTCAGTAGGAGGACCAGGGTCACTCAGTAGGAGGCTGCTGGGGTTAACTGGCATCTATATTGTACCAGGGTCACTCAGTAGGAGGCTGCTGGGGTTAACTGGCATCTATATTGGGGTCACTCAGTAGGAGGCTGCTGGGGTTAACTGGCATCTATATTGTACCAGGGTCACTCAGTAGGAGGACCAGGGTCACTCAGTAGGAGGCTGCTGGGGTTAACTGGCATCTATATTGTACCAGGGTCACTCAGTCAGGGTCACTCAGTAGGAGGCTGCTGGGGTTAACTGACATCTATATTGTACCAGGGTCACTCAGTAGGAGGCCAGGGTCACTCAGTAGGAGGCTGCTGGGGTTAACTGGCATCTATATTGTACCAGGGTCACTCAGTAGGAGGCTGCTGGGAGGCTATATTGTACCAGGGTCACTCAGTAGGAGGCTGCTGGGGTTAACTGGCATCTATATTGTACCAGGGTCACTCAGTAGGAGGCTGCTGGGGCTTAACTGGCATCTATATTGTACCAGGGTCACTCAGTAGGAGGCTGCTGGGGTTAACTGGCATCTATATTGTACCAGGGTCACTCAGTAGGAGGCTGCTGGGGTTAACTGGCATCTATATTGTACCAGGGTCACTCAGTAGGAGGCTGCTGCTGCTGGGGTTAACTGGCATCTATATTGTACCAGGGTCACTCAGTAGGAGGCTGCTGGGGTTAACTGGCATCTATATTGTACCAGGGTCACTCAGTAGGAGGCTGCTGGGGTTAACTGGCATCTATATTGTACCAGGGTCACTCAGTAGGAGGCTGCTGGGGTTAACTGGCATCTATATTGTACCAGGGTCACTCAGTAGGAGGCTGCTGGGGTTAACTGGCATCTATATTGTACCAGGGTCACTCAGTAGGAGGCTGCTGGGGTTAACTGGCATCTATATTGTACCAGGGTCACTCAGTAGGAGGCTGCTGGGGTTAACTGGCATCTATATTGTACCAGGGTCACTCAGTAGGAGGCTGCTGGGGTTAACTGGCATCTATATTGTACCAGGGTCACTCAGTAGGAGGCTGCTGGGGTTAACTGGCATCTATATTGTACCAGGGTCACTCAGTAGGAGGCTGCTGGGGTTAACTGGCATCTATATTGTACCAGGGTCACTCAGTAGGAGGCTGCTGGGGTTAACTGGCATCTATATTGTACCAGGGTCACTCAGTAGGAGGCTGCTGGGGTTAACTGGCATCTATATTGTACCAGGGTCACTCAGTAGGAGGACCAGGGTCACCAGTAGGAGGCTGCTGGGGTTAACTGGCATCTATATTGTACCAGGGTCACTCAGTAGGAGGCTGCTGGGGTTAACTGGCATCTATATTGTACCAGGGTCACTCAGTAGGAGGCTGCTGGGGTCACTCAGTAGGAGGACCAGGGTCACTCAGTAGGAGGACCAGGGTCACTCAGTAGGAGGCTGCTGGGGTTAACTGGCATCTATATTGTACCAGGGTCACTCAGTAGGAGGCTGCTGGGGTTAACTGGCATCTATATTGTACCAGGGTCACTCAGTAGGAGGCTGCTGGGGTTAACTGGCATCTATATTGTACCAGGGTCACTCAGTAGGAGGCTGCTGGGGTTAACTGGCATCTATATTGTACCAGGGTCACTCAGTAGGAGGCTGCTGGGGTTAACTGGCATCTATATTGTACCAGGGTCACTCAGTAGGAGGCTGCTGGGGTTAACTGGCATCTATATTGTACCAGGGTCACTCAGTAGGAGGACCAGGGTCACTCAGTAGGAGGCTGCTGGGGTTAACTGGCATCTATATTGTACCAGGGTCACTCAGTAGGAGGACCAGGGTCACTCAGTAGGAGGCTGCTGGGGTTAACTGGCATCTATATTGTACCAGGGTCACTCAGTAGGAGGCTGCTGGGGTTAACTGGCATCTATATTGTACCAGGGTCACTCAGTAGGAGGCTGCTGGGGTTAACTGGCATCTATATTGTACCAGGGTCACTCAGTAGGAGGCTGCTGGGGTTAACTGGCATCTATATTGTACCAGGGTCACTCAGTAGGAGGCTGCTGGGGTTAACTGGCATCTATATTGTACCAGGGTCACTCAGTAGGAGGACCAGGGTCACTCAGTAGGAGGCTGCCAGGGTTAGGAGGCTGCTGGGGTTAACTGGCATCTATATTGTACCAGGGTCACTCAGGAGGACCAGGGTAGGAGGCTGTAGGAGGACCAGGGTCACTCAGTAGGAGGCTGCTGGGGTTAACTGGCATCTATATTGTACCAGGGTCACTCAGTAGGAGGACCAGGGTCACTCAGTAGGAGGCTGCTGGGGTTAACTGGCATCTATATTGTACCAGGGTCACTCAGTAGGAGGCTGCTGGGGTTAACTGGCATCTATATTGTACCAGGGTCACTCAGTAGGAGGCTGCTGGGGTTAACTGGCATCTATATTGTACCAGGGTCACTCAGTAGGAGGCTGCTGGGGTTAACTGGCATCTATATTGTACCAGGGTCACTCAGTAGGAGGCTGCTGGGGTTAACTGGCATCTATATTGTACCAGGGTCACTCAGTAGGAGGCTGCTGGGGGTTAACTGGCATCTATATTGTACCAGGGTCACTCAGTAGGAGGCTGCTGGGGTTAACTGGCATCTATATTGTACCAGGGTCACTCAGTAGGAGGCTGCTGGGGTTAACTGGCATCTATATTGTACCAGGGTCACTCAGTAGGAGGCTGCTGGGGTTAACTGGCATCTATATTGTACCAGGGTCACTCAGTAGGAGGCTGCTGGGGTTAACTGGCATCTATATTGTACCAGGGTCACTCAGTAGGAGGCTGCTGGGGTTAACTGGCATCTATATTGTACCAGGGTCACTCAGTAGGAGGCTGCTGGGGTTAACTGGCATCTATATTGTACCAGGGTCACTCAGTAGGAGGCTGCTGGGGTTAACTGGCATCTATATTGTACCAGGGTCACTCAGTAGGAGGCTGCTGGGGTTAACTGGCATCTATATTGTACCAGGGTCACTCAGTAGGAGGCTGCTGGGGTTAACTGGCATCTATATTGTACCAGGGTCACTCAGTAGGAGGCCAGGGTCACTCAGTAGGAGGCTGCTGGGGTTAACTGGCATCTATATTGTACCAGGGTCACTGTAGGAGGACCAGGGTCACTCAGTAGGAGGCTGCTGGGGTTAACTGGCATCTATATTGTACCAGGGTCACTCAGGGAGGCTGCTGGGGTTAACACATCTATAGTAGGAGGGAGGCTGCTGGGGTTAACTGGCATCTATATTGTACCAGGGTCATCTATATTGTACCAGGGTCACTCAGTAGGAGGCTGCTGGGGTTAACTGGCATCTATATTGTACCAGGGTCACTCAGTAGGGAGGCTGCTGGGGTTAACTGGCATCTATATTGTACCAGGGTCACTCAGTAGGAGGCTGCTGGGGTTAACTGGCATCTATATTGTACCAGGGTCACTCAGTAGGAGGCTGCTGGGGTTAACTGGCATCTATATTGTACCAGGGTCACTCAGTAGGAGGCTGCTGGGGTTAACTGGCATCTATATTGTACCAGGGTCACTCAGGGAGGACCAGGGTCACTCAGTAGGAGGCTGCTGGGGTTAACTGGCATCTATATTGTACCAGGGTCACTCAGTAGGAGGACCAGGGTCACTCAGTAGGAGGCTGCTGGGGTCTAACTGGCATCTCTATATTGTACCAGGGTCACTCAGTAGGAGGCTGCTGGGGTTAACTGGCATCTATATTGTACCAGGGTCACTCAGTAGGAGGACCAGGGTCACTCAGTAGGAGGCTGCTGGGGTTAACTGGCATCTATATTGTACCAGGGTCACTCAGTAGGAGGCTGCTGGGGTTAACTGGCATCTATATTGTACCAGGGTCACTCAGTAGGAGGCTGCTGGGGTTAACTGGCATCTATATTGTACCAGGGTCACTCAGTAGGAGGCTGCTGGGGTTAACTGGCATCTATATTGTACCAGGGTCACTCAGTAGGAGGCTGCTGGGGTTAACTGGCATCTATATTGTACCAGGGTCACTCAGTAGGAGGCTGCTGGGGTTAACTGGCATCTATATTGTACCAGGGTCACTCAGTAGGAGGCTGCTGGGGTTAACTGGCATCTATATTGTACCAGGGTCACTCAGTAGGAGGCTGCTGGGGTTAACTGGCATCTATATTGTACCAGGGTCACTCAGTAGGAGGACCAGGGGTCACTCAGTAGGAGGCTGCTGGGGTTAACTGACATCTATATTGTACCAGGGTCACTCAGTAGGAGGACCAGGGTCACTCAGTAGGAGGCTGCTGGGGTTAACTGGCATCTATATTGTACCAGGGTCACTCAGTAGGAGGCTGCTGGGGTTAACTGGCATCTATATTGTACCAGGGTCACTCAGTAGGAGGCTGCTGGGGTAGGAGGCATCTGGGGTTAACTTCTATATTGTACCAGGGTCACTCAGTAGGAGGCTGCTGGGGTTAACTGGCATCTATATTGTACCAGGGTCACTCAGTAGGAGGCTGCTGGGGTTAACTGGCATCTATATTGTACCAGGGTCACTCAGTAGGAGGCTGCTGGGGTTAACTGGCATCTATATTGTACCAGGGTCACTCAGTAGGAGGCTGCTGGGGTTAACTGGCATCTATATTGTACCAGGGTCACTCAGTAGGAGGCTGCTGGGGTTAACTGGCATCTATATTGTACCAGGGTCACTCAGTAGGAGGCTGCTGGGGTTAACTGGCATCTATATTGTCACCAGGGTCACCAGGGAGGCTGCTGGGGTTAACTGGCATCTATATTGTACCAGGGTCACTCAGTAGGAGGACCAGGGTCACTCAGTAGGAGGCTGCTGGGGTTAACTGGCATCTATATTGTACCAGGGTCACTCAGTAGGAGGACCAGGGTCACTCAGTAGGAGGCTGCTGGGGTTAACTGGCATCTATATTGTACCAGGGTAGGAGGCTGCTGGGGTTAACTGGCATCTATATTGTACCAGGGTCACTCAGTAGGAGGCTGCTGGGGTTAACTGGCATCTATATTGTACCAGGGTCACTCAGTAGGAGGACCAGGGTCACTCAGTAGGAGGCTGCTGGGGTTAACTGGCATCTATATTGTACCAGGGTCACTCAGTAGGAGGCTGCTGGGGTTAACTGGCATCTATATTGTACCAGGGTCACTCAGTAGGAGGCTGCTGGGGTTAACTGGCATCTATATTGTACCAGGGTCACTCAGTAGGAGGCTGCTGGGGTTAACTGGCATCTATATTGTACCAGGGTCACTCAGTAGGAGGCTGCTGGGGTTAACTGGCATCTATATTGTACCAGGGTCACTCAGTAGGAGGACTGCTGGGGTTAACTGGGTACCAGGGTCACTCAGTAGGAGGCTGCTGGGGTTAACTGACATCTATATTGTACCAGGGTCACTCAGTAGGAGGACCAGGGTCACTCAGTAGGAGGCTGCTGGGGTTAACTGGCATCTATATTGTACCAGGGTCACTCAGTAGGAGGCTGCTGGGGTTAACTGGCATCTATATTGTACCAGGGTCACTCAGTAGGAGGACCAGGGTCACTCAGTAGGAGGCTGCTGGGGTTAACTGGCATCTATATTGTACCAGGGTCACTCAGTAGGAGGCTGCTGGGGTTAACTGGCATCTATATTGTACCAGGGTCACTCAGTAGGAGGCTGCTGGGGTTAACTGGCATCTATATTGTACCAGGGTCACTCAGTAGGAGGCTGCTGGGGTTAACTGGCATCTATATTGTATCACTCAGTAGGAGGCCAGGGTCACTCAGTAGGGTCACTCAGTAGAGGCTGCTGGGGTTAACTGGCATCTATATTGTACCAGGGTCACTCAGTAGGAGGCTGCTGGGGTTAACTGGCATCTATATTGTACCAGGGTCACTCAGTAGGAGGCTGCTGGGGTTAACTGGCATCTATATTGTACCAGGGTCACTCAGTAGGAGGCTGCTGGGGTTAACTGGCATCTATATTGTACCAGGGTCACTCAGTAGGAGGCTGCTGGGGTTAACTGGCATCTATATTGTACATCACTAGTAGGAGGCTGCTGGGGTTAACTGGCATCTATATTGTACCAGGGTCACTCAGTAGGAGGCTGCTGGGGTTAACTGGCATCTATATTGTACCAGGGTCACTCAGTAGGAGGCTGCTGGGGTTAACTGGCATCTATATTGTACCAGGGTCACTCAGTAGGAGGCTGCTGGGGTCACTGGCATCTATATTGTACCAGGGTCAGTAGGGTCAGGCTGCTGGGGTTAACTGGCATCTATATTGTACCAGGGTCACTCAGTAGGAGGCTGCTGGGGTTAACTGGCATCTATATTGTACCAGGGTCACTCAGTAGGAGGCTGCTGGGGTTAACTGGCATCTATATTGTACCAGGGTCACTCAGTAGGAGGCTGCAGGGTTAACTGGCATCTATATTGTACCAGGGTCACTCAGTAGGAGGCTGCTGGGGTTAACTGGCATCTATATTGTACCAGGGTCACTCAGTAGGAGGCTGCTGGGGTTAACTGGCATCTATATTGTACCAGGGTCACTCAGTAGGAGGCTGCTGGGGTTAACTGGCATCTATATTGTACCAGGGTCACTCAGTAGGAGGCTGCTGGGGTTAACTGGAGGCTCACATCTATATTGTACCAGGGTCACTCAGTAGGAGGCTGCTGGGGTTAACTGGCATCTATATTGTACCAGGGTCACTCAGTAGGAGGCTGCTGGGGTTAACTGGCATCTATATTGTACCAGGGTCACTCAGTAGGAGGACCAGGGTCACTCAGTAGGAGGCTGCTGGGGTTAACTGGCATCTATATTGTACCAGGGTCACTCAGTAGGAGGCTGCTGGGGTTAACTGGCATCTATATTGTACCAGGGTCACTCAGTAGGAGGCTGCTGGGGTTAACTGGCATCTATATTGTACCAGGGTCACTCAGTAGGAGGCTACTGGGGTTAACTCAGTAGGAGGCATCTATATTGTACCAGGGTCACTCAGTAGGAGGCTGCTGGGGTTAACTGGCATCTATATTGTACCAGGGTCACTCAGTAGGAGGACCAGGGTCACTCAGGGTAGGAGGCTGCTGGGGTTAACTGGCATCTATATTGTACCAGGGTCACTCAGTAGGAGGACCAGGGTCACTCAGTAGGAGGACCAGGGTCACTCAGTAGGAGGACCAGGGTCACTCAGTAGGAGGACCAGGGTCACTCAGTAGGAGGCTGCTGGGGTTAACTGAACTTGTTGACCTTTAAGTCCTCGTGCTCTTCCTGGAAGTGCATCTTTATAAATAGCACAGGGTTGGCCAAGCTACCCTCCTGGGGACATGGGAACTACCCATCAGGGTTGGCCAAGCTACCCTCCTCCTGGGGACATGGGAACTACCCATCAGGGTTGGCCAAGCTACCCTCCTGGGGACATGGGAACTACCCATCAGCAAGGTTTTGATTCCAGCACTACGCTAACACACCTGGTTTTACTTAGTCATTCATTAGCTAAATCAGGTGTGTTATTGGTCGGAGCAAAAGCCTGCACAGAACTATTTTAGATGGAGGTTGATGGGGAAAAGTCTGTTGAATCAGGATGGAAAACGATGTACAACTGATTTCCACATCGTATGAAGTAGTCTGTTTTAAACAACAGGTGTATATAAACCTGTCCTTCTCAACAGGCTGATGAACACATCGTATAAAGTAGTCTGTCCTAAACAACAGGTGTGTATAAACCTGTCCTTCTCAACAGGCTGATGATGAACACATCGTATAAAGTAGTCTGTCCTAAACAACAGGTGTGTATAAACCTGTCCTTCTCAACAGGCTGATGATGAACACGGAGACGTCCATCCTAGCGACTAAGAAGAGGGTGAGACGTTTGAACGGACGCTGGTGGCCTCGGAGCTTGTTGATTGGCTGCTGGCGGAGGGAGAGATGGCGACCCGAGAGGAGGCGGAGCATCTTGGACGGAGGCTTCTAGAACACGGGATCATGCAGCATGGTGAGTGGAAGGAGCGTTTTCATCGTCGGTCTGATTTATTTATTTAAAAAAAAAAAAGGAGCGTTTTCAGGGTCTGATTTGAGACATACCAACTAACAAGGTCACGGTCAGTACACCACCTGTCACACTGATGAAATGACATATCTCTGAGTCCTGAGTAGGGTTAGTCCTGCAGTTTGGGAACCACTTCCCTAAGCGAATGTAATTATAGGCCCTTTTTGAAAAAGCAGTTGTGAAAGCTGAATGCTGTACTTTCTTCTACTAGTCTACTATTTAGCCCTTCCTGGTTTTCACTGAGGATTTACATGGTAATATGGTCAAACAGTAATTACACAATTACCTATCGTGGTTATAACATTTTGCACTGTTGTCAGTTGCTTCGATTTAATTCTATGGCGCTGTAATTTCCAAGTTGACTTTGCTAGGTGAAAGAGGAGACGTGGGAGGGTTGATGTTCACACATGGTGGACAGTCACATTGGGTCCTCTCTTCCAAAGGGCTGTAAAGGATCCTATTTTAGTCAGGGAACACGGTGTCTTATCTGGTCAGACAGGGATCACTCTGTGATCAAAGGCATGCTGGTATCATCATCATCACCCCACTTGCATTGGATCTGTCCTGTTTTTTTTCTCACACACACACATTTATTTTACTATTCTTGTTGGGACCAAACAATTGATTTCCATTCAAAAGTGTATTTTTGATAACCCTAAACCTTGACCCTTCTTGTAAACCTAACCCCTTAAGCCTAAAACGTCCACACGTGTCCAAATTGTCCTTGTTTTACTGTCCTTGTGAGGATTTCAGGGTCCCTACAAGGATAAGACCAAACACGTTTTGAAAGTTTAGCAGAGACTTGTTTTTACTTGGCTCCCAGTATTTCAGATTCACAGAAGATTGAGTTAACTTTGGATATGTTTTTATCTCAAAGCCAGTTTCATAATTAAACACGCCACATTTATCTGCTTGAAACGCGCGCTTCCTGCCCCATGATCCTCAAATGACAGGCACAGGGCTCTGGTCAAAATTAGTATAGGGAATAGGGTGCCATTTTATTTTGTGCCCTGGTCTGACCCTCACATGACTGGCTGAAAGGACTGGTGTTGTCACGGTGACATGACTGGCTGACATGACTGGTGTTGTCACGGTGACATGACTGGCTGACATGACTGGTGTTGTCACGGTGACATGACTGGCTGACATGACTGGTGTTGTCACGGTGACATGACTGTTAGTCTGTTAGTCTCTCTCTTTCGTCAGAGGTCAGCTGTGGTCTGTTTGCCGAGGTCAGGAGTGGGAGGAACAGGGTGAAAGGGTTCTCTTATCAGGCCTGGTGGAATTCCTCTCTGTATAGTAACAGGACAGCCATTGTAATTTAGTCCAGTAGAACAGTGACGAGGTGAATCACATCTCCAATAGGTCCTTCGCTGCACTAGGAGTTAAAAGCAGGAAGTCACACCAGTTACTCATGTACAGGGCATGGCCACCTGCATGGCTACAGAGTGAATGTCCCTGAGTCTGAGAGGTGGTTCCAGTGGGGGGGTGAACCCTTGATCAGAGACAGATGGACGTCATGCCTCTGGTCTCTGGCCAGGGTGTTCCGGACGGCCCTTTTGAAGCAGATCAGCTGCTCACCTCTGGACAACGGTGTGTGTGATCCGACCTAGATACACACATACAGCACACACAATCATCGACCCAGATACACATACAGCACACACACACACATACAGCCCACACAATCATCGACCCAGATACACACACACACACACACACACACACACACACACAGCCCACACAATCATCGACCCAGATACACACCCACAGCATGTGTTGCACACACACACAGCATACCAATGTCACGTGCACACCCACAGACGCCCACCACTCTCTGTCCTCACCCAGGCTGCTGCTGGAACTGGCTTCCTCTGTGTGACAGAGACAGACTAAGAATACAGCACCGGTAGAGCTGCTACTGAGCCAGTCAACCTCCTCTTTCTACAGGATCACCTGTCACTATTACTGAGCCAGTCAACCTCCCTTTCTACAGGATCACCTGTCCTATTACTGAGCCAGTCAACCTCCTCTTTCTACAGGATCACCTGTCTCTATTACTGAGCCAGTCAACCTCCTCTTTCTACAGGATCACCTGTCTACTGAGCCAGTCAACCTCCTCTTTCTACAGGATCACCTGTCACTATTACTGAGCCAGTCAACCTCCTCTTTCTGTCACCTGTCACTATTACTAGCCAGTCAACCTCCTCTTTCTGGATCACCTGTCACTGGAGCCAGTCAACCTCCTCTTTCTGGATCACCTGACTATTACTGAGCCAGTCAACCTCCTCTTTCTACAGGATCACCTGTCACTATTACTGAGCCAGTCAACCTCCTCTTTCTACAGGATCACCTGTCACTATTACTGAGCCAGTCAACCTCCTCTTTCTACAGGATCACCTGTCTACTGAGCCAGTCAACCTCCTCTTTCTACAGGATCACCTGTCACTATTACTGAGCCAGTCAACCTCCTCTTTCTACAGGATCACCTGTCACTATTACTGAGCCAGTCAACCTCCTCTTTCTACAGGATCACCTGTCTACTGAGCCAGTCAACCTCCTCTTTCTACAGGATCACCTGTCACTATTACTGAGCCAGTCAACCTCCTCTTTCTACAGGATCACCTGTCACTATTACTGAGCCAGTCAACCTCCCCTTTCTACAGGATCATCTGTCACTATTACTGAGCCAGTCAACCTCCTCTTTCTACAGGATCACCTGTCACTATTACTGAGCCAGTCAACCTCCCCTTTCTACAGGATCACCTGTCACTATTACTGAGCCAGTCAACCTCCCTTTCTACAGGATCACCTGTCACTATTACTGAGCCAGTCAACCTCCTCTTTCTACAGGATCACCTGTCACTATTACTGAGCCAGTCAACCTCCTCTTTCTACAGGATCACCTGTCTCTATTACTGAGCCAGTCAACCTCCTCTTTCTACAGGATCACCTGTCTACTGAGCCAGTCAACCTCCCTTTCTACAGGATCACCTGTCACTATTACTGAGCCAGTCAACCTCCCTTTCTACAGGATCACCTGTCACTATTACTGAGCCAGTCAACCTCCCCTTTCTACAGGATCACCTGTCACTATTACTGAGCCAGTCAACCTCCTCTTTCTACAGGATCACCTGTCACTATTACTGAGCCAGTCAACCTCCTCTTTCTACAGGATCACCTGTCTCTATTACTGAGCCAGTCAACCTCCTCTTTCTACAGGATCACCTGTCTACTGAGCCAGTCAACCTCCCTTTCTACAGGATCACCTGTCACTATTACTGAGCCAGTCAACCTCCTCTTTCTACAGGATCACCTGTCTACTGAGCCAGTCAACCTCCCCTTTCTACAGGATCACCTGTCTCTATTACTGAGCCAGTCAACCTCCTCTTTCTACAGGATCACCTGTCTCTATTACTGAGCCAGTCAACCTCCTCTTTCTACAGGATCACCTGTCTACTGAGCCAGTCAACCTCCCCTTTCTACAGGATCACCTGTCACTGACTGAGCCAGTCAACCTCCTCTTTCTACAGGATCACCTGTCACTATTACTGAGCCAGTCAACCTCCCCTTTCTACAGGATCACCTGTCACTATTACTGAGCCAGTCAACCTCTCCTTTCTACAGGATCACCTGTCTCTATTACTGAGCCAGTCAACCTCCCCTTTCTACAGGATCACCTGTCACTATTACTGAGCCAGTCAACCTCCCCTTTCTACAGGATCACCTGTCTCTATTACTGAGCCAGTCAACCTCCTCTTTCTACAGGATCACCTGTCTACTCCAGTCAACCTCCTCTTTCTACAGGATCACCTGTCTCTACTGAGCCAGTCAACCTCCTCTTTCTACAGGATCACCTGTCTCTACTACTGAACCAGTCAACCTCCCCTTTCTACAGGATCACCTGTCTTCTGAACCAGTCAACCTACCCTTTCTACAGGATCACCTGTCTTCTGAACCAGTCAACCTCCCCTTTCTACAGGATCACCTGTCTACTGAACCAGTCAACCTCCCCTTTCTACAGGATCACCTGTCTCTGTTACTGAACCAGTCAAACTCCCCTTTCTGCAGGATCAGTCCCATGTACTGTTCACCTTGTCGTCATGGTCACCTTGTCGTCATGGTCACGTGTTCAGCACTTTCATATAATCAGCTCTGGTTCTCTTGACTGTGGCACATCAGAATGGTCTCCCATCCTCGGAGCGGCCCAACCCTGCTTATCTGTCATCAGAGACAAGCCAGCAGCAGGATGGTACTGTGTGGGTACTGCCTGCTGGCTCAGTACAGGCTCTGAGATACAATCTGATTCCAGTGTGCTGGGCTGTGTAGTGCAGAGCGTGTCTGTTCCCATTGTGCTGAGCTGTGTAGTGCAGAGCGTGTCCATTTCCTGTGTGCTCTTCTCGGGCCCTGGACAATGGGCTAACCTATGAGCAGAGAGCAGGGCTCTAACCCCAGAGAGACTGCATCACTGCTGGGTTCACACCCACCACCCTGCCTGTGGCTCTTACCCTATCTCTGTCTGCATTCCTCTCCTCCGCTGGCACAGACCAGACTGGTACCTCGGCTGGCACAGACCAGACTGGTACCTCGGCTGGCACAGACCAGACTGGTACCTCGGCTGGACCAGACTGGTAGACCAGACTGGTACCTCGGCTGGCACAGACCAGACTGGTACCTCGGCTGGCACAGACCAGACTGGTACCTCGGCTGGCACAGACCAGACTGGTACCTCGGCTGGCACAGACCAGACTGGTACCTCGGCTGGCACAGACCAGACTGGTACCTCGGCTGGCACAGACCAGACTGGTACCTCGGCTGGCACAGACCAGACTGGTACCTCGGCTGGCACAGACCAGACTGGTACCTGACAGACCAGACTGGTACCTCGGCTGGCACAGACCAGACTGGTATGAAACCAATAAGTAGCCATCATCATATTCCTCCTGCACTGATCTGTCTCGTATCTCGCAAAGGATAATGGGATGGATCAGAAGTAGACCGGCTACGATGGGTTGCCATGACATTAGAAAATATTACCTAGGAGACATCGTCTGCTGAACCCCATTCCTGCCTCAAAACTGTCTGAATGAATCTTAGCTAAAACAGTAAATGTGTCAAATCATTTATTTTTTTGTGATTAAGTCTTAGTAGCCACATTTGACATCTAGCTAATGATTATTGTGCTTCAATGAGCAGTATTTCTGAAGTTTGACCATGGGCACAAAAACTAGCATAAAACAATTGAGCTAGTCACTGAAATGATCTTTGACTGAAACTATGCTTCTAACCAACCAGCTATCTACTTAGTGCTGCACACACACAGTGTTGAAATCTCCCAACAAAAGCTAGCTAGCAAGCTACTGTAGAGAGGTTGACTAGCACAAAGAGGCGGGCCTAACTAAAGAGGCGGGCCTAACACACAGAAATGAACAAAGACAGAGGCTTCTGGCCTCCACTCAGAATCAAATTGATCGCTCGCTCCTGATTTAATAATCAAGGCTGCTTGGCAGAACCCAGCCGTGACCCGGTTGGTGCTGCCA
This sequence comes from Oncorhynchus tshawytscha, assembly GCF_018296145.1. NCBI lineage: Eukaryota > Metazoa > Chordata > Actinopteri > Salmoniformes > Salmonidae > Oncorhynchus > Oncorhynchus tshawytscha. The sequence continues at coordinate 49,823 of NW_024608685.1, read as the reverse complement.
CCTGGGGTTGGAGTGTGGAAGTGTGCCATGGTAGTGTGTTTGTCTATGTCCTAACACTCACCTTCCCCCACATCATAACAATACACATGCGCACGCACACGACAGCGTACGCACACACACACACTGCATACTTTAAATGTCTGAACTGTAGAACAATAGCAGCCCTGCCTGGATGGATCCACATTGTGGGTTGTTTTGGTTCAGTTGTCCCACACAATCACTGCATTCCTGGTTGATAGACTCACACAGAGAGCTGGTGATTTGATCTCTGTGGCCCAACACCATGTGCAACCGAGTCAATGGGTGAATGAATTAACGTAACCAAGAGTCACTGAACATGTTGTTGTTTTGGTTCAATTATATTTGAATTACAATGAGCTGATATTTAGATCTTTGTACATCAACACCATGGCAACAAGCGTTCTGAATACACACAATCAACCCCCTTTTTAATCCTGATCGTTCCCTTTTTAGGGCACAAGGTGCCAAAACATAATCAGAAACTACTGTTTGGTTATGGACCAGATTATGATTGAATCATGAACTTTTTGTATTGCTGAAATGTGTCTGTGGAAACTGCAATGTTTTTAGACTGGGGGAATTGCATTGGACTGTCACTCTACCAACGTCAGGAGAGAACTTCCTCCTGGGATAAAAAAACAAACACAAACTGCAGATGAGGAATATTTCCGTCTCATTTAATGACGTCAGACAGGACAATCCCATCACTATAAACCACAGGATCAAAACCACTTCATACAGTCACAACAGCAGCTTTAAAGCATCACAAGATGCATCCATAACCAGACTAGTAAGTAGAAAATACCGGCTGTATGTCTGTATTTTGAAAGTTTATATATCTTAAACTTGATTGCTGACATGCAAAATTGAGACTATATCAACAATGAACTAATGAAATAATGAAATAAATACCAAAATATTGTTTTGGGTGGAGTGTTCCTTTAAATCCTGAGTCCTAACCCCTTGGCACAGTTATGCAGGCTTTATGGCTTAGTTACACAAGTGACAGTCAGATTTTGATTCCTGGATGGCTTTAGTCGTATCGTCAGTCAGAGTTGGTTTTATGTCTTTCAAGGGATTTGGGGATGTTAAGGGGCATTCAGAGCCTCCCCCTGTACTGAGCGTTAGCCAAATGAGAGTGTTGGCACAATGACCCAAGCTAAGAGCGGGAGACTGTGTGTTTGTGTCCAACCCTAAGAGACTTAGCTGATTACTGGCATTGGAGGCACCATCAGAGGTGTTCTGTCTGAATGGAATAATTTGAAGAGTTACAGGATTTGGAACTGAACTACCTTCTGTTCTATAGTTACCAGGATTTACAGTTAGTTACTGTAGTTACCAGGATTTACAGTTAGTTACTGTAGTTACCAGGATTTACAGTTAGTTACTGTAGTTACCAGGATTTACAGTTAGTTACTGTAGTTACCAGGATTTACAGTTAGTTACTGTAGTTACCAGGATTTACAGTTAGTTACTGTAGTTACCAGGATTTACAGTTAGTAACTGTAGTTTACCAGGATTTACAGTCAGTTACTGTAGTTGCCAGGATTTACAGTCAGTTTTATATGAAACAGTAACTGAACAATCCTAAACAATCGTTTTGTTCTGTGTTTCTCTCCCTGACAGTGACCAACAAGCACCACTTTGTGGATGGAGGGCTGCTGTACCAGTTCAGACTGAACTTCCGAAGGAGACGACGTCTGATGGAGCTGCTGAACGAGCGCTGTCGTACCATCCCAGAGAGCCATGACAGCCCCTTCTGTCTCCGCAAACAGAACCCAGAGGGAAGCAACACCAGCTTCCTATCTGGTAAACCTCAATGTCAAGCAATCAAATGTCTTTATAAAGCCCTTTTTACATCAGGAGTTGTTGTACCCACATTATCTACTGTCAGACTGGGGCCGAATCCCACTATAACCCTTACCTGCCTGCCCCTCCACTCTAACCACTAGGCTACCTGCCTGCCCCTACACTCTAACCACTAGGCTACCTGCCTGCCCCTACACTCTAACCACTAGGCTACCTGCCTGCCCCTACACTCTAACCACTAGGCTACCTGCCTGCCCCACTCTAACCACTCTAACACTCTAACCACTAGGCTACCTGCCTGCCCCTACACTCTAACCACTAACCTGCCTGCCCCTACTCTAACCACTAGGCTACCTGCCTGCCCCTACACTCTAACCACTAGGCTACCTGCCGCCCCCACTCTAACCACTCCTACCTGCCTGCCCCTCCACTCTAACCACTAGGCTACCTACCTGCCCCTACACTCTAACCACTAGGCTACCTGCCTGCCCCTACACTCTAACCACTAGGCTACCTGCCTGCCCCTACACTCTAACCACTAGGCTACCTGCCTGCCCCTACACTCTAACCACTAGGCTGCATCCCGTCCTCCACTCTAACCTCTAGGCGACCTGCCGCCCTCCCTCTAACCTCCACCTCTAACCACTAGGCTACCTGCCTGCCCCACTAGGCTACCTCCTAACCCACTAGGCTACCTGCCTGCCCCTACACTCTAACCACTAGGCTACCTGCCACTCTAACCACTAGGCTACCTGCCTGCCCCTACACTCTAACCACTAGGCTACCTGCCGTCCCTCCACTCTAACCACTAGGCGACCTGCCGCCCCCACTCTAACCACTAGGCGACCTGCCGTCCCTCCACTCTAACCTCTAGGCGACCTGCCGTCCCCTCCACTCTAACCACTAGGCGACCTGCCGTCCCTACACTCCCTCTACGACCTCTAACCACTAGGCGACCTGCCGCCCCCACTCTAACCACTAGGCTACCTGCCTGCCCCTCCACTCTAACCACTAGGCGACCTGCCGCCCCACTCTAACCACTAGGCTACCTGCCGCTCCCCACTCTAACCACTAGGCTACCTGCCTGCCCCTCCACTCTAACCACTAGGCTACCTACCTGCCCCTACACTCTAACCACTAGGCTACCTGCCTGCCCCTCCACTCTAACCACTAGGCGTGCCGCCCCCCACCTGGCCCTGCCTACCCCTCCACTCTAACCACTAGGTGACCTGCCGTCCCTACACTCTAACCTCTAGGCCTGCCTGCCCCTCCACCTGGCCTGCCCCCCTCCACTCTAACCACTAGGCTACCTGCCTGCCCCTACACTCTAACCACTAGGCTACCTGCCTGCCTGCCCCTCCACTCTAACCACTAGGCGACCTGCCGCCCTCCACTCTAACCACTAGGCCCTGCCGTCCCTCCACTCTAACCACTAGGCTACCTGCCGCCCTCCCACTAGGCGACCTGCTGCCCCTCCACTCTAACCACTAGTTTACCTGCCGTCCCTATGATGCTATTAACACGGTCGGGTTTTAAAGCTGAATGTCACGGTGTCACACTAATACATGGACAACAGGCTCTCTAGTTAAACAAACTGTGGCTTTATAGAGACTTCATAACATGTTCATAAACACTACACATGGATGCAACCATATGTTTTATCCATCTTTCATGTTCTATGTTCAGCAGGATTCAGGGTTCTCTACGTTCTGCAGGGTTCTCTACGTTCTGCAGGATATTGCAGAGTACTGATGCACATTCCACAAGGACATGATTCTTTAGACTTTGCTCCACCGCCTGCCACAGTCTAGAGGCGTCCTGCTTTATGGAGGCAATATAGAGCTTACCTGGAAAGAGTGATTAGACACACCTACACATCCTTTCACAACTAACAACTCAAACCTCTGACGACAGCAACACTGCTTTTACACAGTCCTTTTCCCTTTAGTGCACCACTATTGACTAGGACCCATAAGGCTCTGGTCCCAAGTAGTGCACTGTATAGAGAATAGGGCTCCATTTGGGACATAATTAGTGTTTCGCTCTGAAAAGAAACAAATGTTGAATTGGGATAAAAAGTCTCTCAGACCTTCATTTGTTTCTGATGACATCAAAGGGGGAAAATGTGCTAATGAATAAAGGACATTCGCTCGTTCTCTCTCTCTCTCGCCTCTCTCTCTCGCCTCTCTCTCTCTCTCTCTCTCTCTCTTGCCTCTCTCGCCTCTCTCTTTGCCTCTCTCGCCTCTCTCTCTCTCTCTCTCTCTCTCTCGCTCTCTCTCTCCTCTCTGCCTCGCCTCTCTCTCTCTCTCCTCTCGACTCTCTTGCCTCTCTGCCTCGCCTCTCTCGCTCTCTCTCTGCCTCTCTCTCTCTCTCTCTCTCTCTCTCTCTCTGCCTCGCCTCTCTCTCTTGCCTCTCGACTCTCTCTTTGCCTCTCTCGCCTCTCTCTCGCCTCTCGACTCTCTCTCTCTCTCTCTCTCTCTCTCTCTCTGCCTCTCTCTCTCTCTCTTGCCTCTCGACTCTCTCTCTCTCTCTCTCTCTCTCTGCCTCGCCTCTCTCTCTCTCTGCCTCGCCTGTCTCTCTCTCTCTGCCTCTCTCTCTCTTGCCTCTCGACTCTCTCTCTCTCTCTCCTGCCTCGCCTCTCTCTCTGCCTCGCCTCTCTCTCTCTCTCTCTGCCTCGCCTCTCTCTCTCGCCTCTCTCTCTCGCCTCTCTCTCTCTCTCTGCCTCACCTCTCTCTTCTGTCTCTCTCCTCTCTCAGTGAGTCCTACTAAAGAGATCAAGATGATAGTGGGTATCCGTCGTAGCAGCATGAGCAGCAGCTGTGGCAGCAGTGGTTACTATAGCAGCAGTCCCACCCTCAGTAGCAGCCCCCCGGTGCTCTGTAACCCAAAGTCAGGTAAGAGGGTCTCTATTCTCCCTGAGTGACCTTTATACACTCTCTCAAACACACACACACCACAGTCAGGTAAGAGGGTCTCTATTCTCCCTGAGTGACCTTAATACACACACACACCCACACACACAACACAGCACAGAACAGTCAGGTAAGAGGGTCTCTTCTCCCTGAGTGACCTTAACACACACACACACACAAAACTACAGTGGGGTAAGAGTGTGAATAGGAGCCCTGTGCACAGCAGTGTGTCTTCAATGTGCTGATACCCTCTCCTCCCCAGACTGAGGTTCTGGTCAGGAACTACTGACTATCCAGAACACATGGAAAAACACTTGGAGTGTTTTGGATCCTCAGGTAAATGGTAACAGTATCATGCAGACAGAACCAGGCTGTTCTGGACTGCTGTCTGTACTAGTGACTAGTGGTCACACGGACAGAACCAGCCTGTTCTGGACTGCTGTCTGTACCAGTGACTAGTGGTCACACAGGACAGAACCAGCCTGACCTGACTGCTGTCTGTCTAGTGACTAGTGGTCACACGGACAGAACCAGCCTGTTCTGGACTGCTGTCTGTACCAGTGACTAGTGGTCACACGGACAGAACCAGCCTGTTCTGGACTGCTGTCTGTACCAGTGACTAGTGGTCACACGGACAGAACCAGCCTGTTCTGGACTGCTGTCTGTACCAGTGACTAGTGGTCACACGGACAGAACCAGCCTGTTCTGGACTGCTGTCTGTACCAGTGACTGTACCTCAGAGCTACATGACCTCTGACATGTTGAGTCTGGGAAGAATCACACCATGTGGTTCAGTCACGGTGCAGTGGAGCTGTCATCTTGTAAGATGATCTCATGGCTGCATTATCTGAAGTGTACAATCTGTTTAACCTTTATTTTTCTATCCTGTGGGTCAGACTTCTAAACCCTTCTCTGTTCTGCTGCCTTTTAGTCTAAAGATATCCAGGCTCTAGTCTTGTATAGGAGGCTGTGTTTCAGATATCTAGGCTCTAGTCTTGTATAGGAGGCTGTGTTTCAGATATCCAGGCTCTAGTCTTGTATAGGAGGCTGTGTTTCAGATATCCAGGCTCTAGTCTTGTATAGGAGGCTGTGTTTCAGATATCTAGGCTCTAGTCTTGTATAGGAGGCTGTGTTTCAGATATCCAGGCTCTAGTCTTGTATAGGAGGCTGTGTTTCAGATATCCAGGCTCTAGTCTTGTATAGAAGAAGACTGTGTTTCAGATATCCAGGCTCTAGACTTGTATTGAATAATACTGTTTCAGATATCCAGGCTCTAGTCTTGTATTGAATACTGTGTTTCAGATATCCAGGCTCTAGTCTTGTATAGGAGGCTGTGTTTCAGATATCCAGGCTCTAGTCTTGTATAGGAGGCTGTGTTTCAGATATCCAGGCTCTAGTCTTGTATAGGAGGCTGTGTTTCAGATATCCAGGCTCTAGTCTTGTATAGGAGGCTGTGTTTCAGATATCCAGGCTCTAGTCTTGTATAGAAGAAGACTGTGTTTCAGATATCCAGGCTCTAGACTTGTATTGAATAATACTGTTTCAGATATCCAGGCTCTAGTCTTGTATTGAATACTGTGTTTCAGATATCCAGGCTCTAGTCTTGTATAGGAGGCTGTGTTTCAGATATCTAGGCTCTAGTCTTGTATAGGAGGCTGTGTTTCAGATATCCAGGCTCTAGTCTTGTATAGGAGGCTGTGTTTCAGATATCCAGGCTCTAGTCTTGTATAGGAGGCTGTGTTTCAGATATCCAGGCTCTAGTCTTGTATAGGAGGCTGTGTTTCAGATATCCAGGCTCTAGTCTTGTATAGGAGGCTGTGTTTCAGATATCCAGGCTCTAGTCTTGTATAGAAGAAGACTGTGTTTCAGATATCCAGGCTCTAGACTTGTATTGAATGTACTGTTTCAGATATCCAGGCTCTAGTCTTGTATAGGAGGCTGTGTTTCAGATATCCAGGCTCTAGTCTTGTATAGGAGGCTGTGTTTCAGATATCCAGGCTCTAGACTTGTATTGAATAATACTGTTTCAGATATCCAGGCTCTAGTCTTGTATAGGAGGCTGTGTTTCAGATATCCAGGCTCTAGTCTTGTATAGGAGGCTGTGTTTCAGATATCCAGGCTCTAGTCTTGTATAGGAGGCTGTGTTTCAGATATCCAGGCTCTAGTCTTGTATAGGAGGCTGTGTTTCAGATATCCAGGCTCTAGACTTGTATTGAATAATACTGTTTCAGATATCCAGGCTCTAGTCTTGTATTGAATACTGTGTTTCAGATATCCAGGCTCTAGTCTTGTATAGGAGGCTGTGTTTCAGATATCCAGGCTCTAGTCTTGTATAGGAGGCTGTGTTTCAGATATCCAGGCTCTAGTCTTGTATAGGAGGCTGTGTTTCAGATATCCAGGCTCTAGTCTTGTATAGGAGGCTGTGTTTCAGATATCCAGGCTCTAGTCTTATATAGAAGACTGTGTTTCTATCAAAGACTGCTGATTAAAAGATAGAAAACAATTTTTCTTAAGCTGTGTGTAGCTGTGTGTTAATGCAAAGTATGAGATTCCCTGTCTTCGGGACATTGTGTTCTCCTATTTCTCTAAACGAGAGAGAAGGGTGTTGAAAGCGGCTGTTGAAAGTTGTGGGTGACAGGGTTTGAGGCCAGGGTTAGGTCAGGGGATAGTTGTGGGTGACAGGGTTTGAGGCCAGGGTTCGGTCAGGGGATAGTTGTGGGTGACAGGGTTTGAGGCCAGGGTTCGGTCAGGGGAAAGTTGTGTGTTTTTGTCTGTGACCGTAGATGTTTTATTAGCTGGTGTGCGAGTGTGCATGGTCAGGTTAGCCACAGGGGAGTCCTGCTATTTCTTCCCGTTGAACTCTCTCCTGACCTACCCTCACCTAGAACACGAGTTGAGATATGGAAAGTGTGTGTGTCTACAGTATGAACCATATGACCCAATAAGGGTTGTTCTGGAAAGAGCTGGAACAGGGGGAGTAGCCCTTAGTTGGCAGGCATATATATACACACACACAGACACAGACACTCAATCACTGTGGGGTAGCTGGGGACTTACACCAGCAGGCCAGCCTGAGTTGCTGCACTCCCCACTGAGACAGAGGGGGACTGTTTATACTGTCACACAGCACCAGGACAGAGGTGGACTGTTAATACTGTAGCACACAACGTCATGACACTGCCTTACACCCCCAGGCCAACGTCATGTCACTGCCTTACACCCCCAGGCCAACGTCATGACACTGCCCTACACCGGGACACAGGCCAACGTCATGACACTGCCCTACACCCCCAGGCCAACGTCATGACACTGCCCTACACGCCCCAGGCCAACGTCATGACACTGCCCTACACCCCCAGGCCAACGTCATGTCACTGCCCTACACCGGGAACCAGGCCAACGTCATGACACTGCCCTACACCCCCAGGCCAACGTCATGACACTGCCCTACACCCCCAGGCCAACGTCATGACACTGCCCTACACCCCCAGGCCAACGTCATGACACTGCCCTACACCCCCAGGCCAACGTCATGACACTGCCCTTACACCCCCAGGCCAACGTCATGACACTGCCCTTACACCCCCAGGCCAACGTCATGACACTGCCTTACACCCCCCAGGCCAACGTCATGACACTGCCCTACACCCCCAGGCCAACGTCATGACACTGCCCTACACCCCCAGGCCAACGTCATGACACTGCCCTACACCCCCAGGCCAACGTCATGACACTGCCCTACACCCCCAGGCCAACGTCATGACACTGCCCTACACCCCCAGGCCAACGTCATGACACTGCCTTACACCCCCAGGCCAACGTCATGACACTGCCTTACACCCCCAGGCCAACGTCATGACACTGCCTTACACCCCACAGGCCAACGCCATGACACTGCCCTACCACCCCCCTTACAGGCCAACGTCATGACACTGCCTTACACCCCAGGCCAACGTCATGACAACGCCCTACACCGGGACACAGGCCAACGCCATGACACTGCCCTACACCCCCAGGCCAACGTCATGACACTGCCCTACACCCCCAGGCCAACGTCATGACACTGCCTTACACCGGGACACAGGCCAACGTCATGACACTGCCCTACACCCCCAGGCCAACGTCATGACACTGCCCTACACCCCCAGGCCAACGTCATGACACTGCCTTACACCGGGACACAGGCCAACGTCATGACACTGCCCTACACCCCACAGGCCAACGTCATGCCCTACACCCCCAGGCCAACGTCATGACACCCCTACACCGGTAGGCCAACGTCATGACACTGCCCTACACCGGGACACAGGCCAACGTCATGACACTGCCCTACACCCCCAGGGACACAGGCCAACGTCATGACACTGCCCTACACCCCACAGGCCAACGTCATGACACTGCCTTACACCGGGACACAGGCCAACGTCATGACACTGCCCTACACCGGGACACAGGCCAACGTCATGACACTGCCCTACACCGGGACACAGGCCAACGTCATGACACTGCCCTACACCGGGACACAGGCCAACGTCATGACACTGCCTTACACCGGGACGGACACAGGCTCTGACCCAGAACAATACACTGATTATTCATACTGTTCATTCACAACATGGGTGTTTTTATCATATCTGATAGATTACTCTTTTACAACCAACTCACACTGGCACATGGAAGTTGGCATGTATATTTAGACTAGCTACTTAAAGCTTACTAAAGTGATTAGATAAACTAAAGCAGATGTGATTTAGTTTAACTCTGATCCCCTCAACTCCTCTTCAGCCTTTTTGGTGAATTACTAACTTTTTCACAATTCAGAGAAAAAGGTTTAGGCCTGTGTTCTCTCTGTGTTCTCTCTCTGTGTTCTCTCTCTGTGTTCTCTCTCTGTGTTCTCTCTCTGTGTTCTCTCTCTGTGTTCTCTCTCTGTGTTCTCTCTCTGTGTTCTCTCTCTGTGTTCTCTCTCTGTGTTCTCTCTCGATCTCTCTGTGTGTGTGTGTGTGTTGTCCATTTTTAAAGGAGTTGTAAACAGTCAGCAGCAGTATGGAGGAGAGGGGCTGGAAGGCCAGAGAGAGGCTGTATACAATTGTTCTGGAATACACAGGAAGTCTTTGAATCAGATTCTTGGGAAAAGATGGGAAGTGTTTTTCTCAGTAAGTCTGAAACACTGGGAGTTGAGGGTGAGCCATGCAGGCAGCTGTTCTCAGCTTCCTGCCCCAAGAAGTTTGACATTAACTGCTATTTCTCCTCTATAGCTATAGATGAGCCTTGGTGATTTAAATAGATGTTGAGGAAATGTATATGATTAAGGTGTGATCGACAACACTTGACAATACTACCTTATTTTTTTTTTTTTTGGGAATGTACTTACTGTGATATGTGGTTGTCTCATCTAGCTATCTTAAGATGAATGCACAAACTGTAAGTCGCTCTGGATAAGAGTGTCTCTGCTAAATGACTCAATGTCATGTAAATGAGTGTAGAAGGACGGCCGTCTGTTTGGCCAGAGGGGCCACGTGACGTCTGTTTGGCCAGAGGGGCCACGTGACGTCTGTTTGGCCAGAGGGGCCACGTGACGTCTGTTTGGCCAGAGGGGCCGCGTGACGTCTGTTTGGCCAGAGGGGCCACGTGACGTCTGTTTGGCCAGAGGGGCCACGTGACGTCTGTTTGGCCAGAGGGGCCACGTGACGTCTGTTTGGCCAGAGGGGCCACGTGACGTCTGTTTGGCGAGAGGGGCCACGTGACGTCTGTTTGGCGAGAGGGGCCACGTGACGTCTGTTTGGCGAGAGGGGCCACGTGACGTCTGTTTGGCCAGAGGGGCCACGTGACGTCTGTTTGGCCAGAGTTGTGAGAGGCTTAAGCCTGTAGATTCCATTAGTGATCCCAGATCACTCATCATGGCCTCATTGACTTGAGTAGGGAGGCCGTTCTTGTAATTGTATTTCTATGGCTGCGGCCCCTCCCTGAACACGGCTCTATTCTTCCTGTATTCCAGCTGTGGGGTGGAAGAGAATCTAGGTCACTGCAGTGTCCAGAGGTTACCCGAGGTCAACGTTAGTGAGTCACTCTCTAGGAAGAGAGGAACCCTTTCATACCGACTCAGTGCTGCTACCACCAAAACAAGGAATTGTGGGTGGGCGAGAGAACTGGTTTGAGTTTGAAGGACGTCTGTTTATAAAGGTTAAGAGTTCATCTATAGTGAGTGTACAGTAGCTACCTACAGTGCATTCTGAAAGTATTCAGACCCCTTAACCTTTTCCACATTTTGTTACGTTACAGCCTTGTTCTAAAACGGATTACACACTTTTTGTTCCTCATCAATCCTACATACAATAATGACATTTTTACAAATGTATTATAAATAACAGAAATACCCTATTTACATAAGTTTGCAGACCTTTGCTATGAGACTCAGTTGCTCTCAGGTGCATCCTGTTTCCATTGATTATCTTTGTTTCTACAACTTGATTGGAGTCCACCTGTGTTAAATTCAATTGATTGGACATGATTTGGAAAGGCACACACCTGTCTATATAAGGTCCCACAGTTGACAGTGCATGTCAGAGCAAAAACCAAGCCATGAGGTCAAAGGAATTGTCCGTAGAGCTCCGAGACAGGATTGTGTCGAAGCACAGCTCTGGGGAAGGGTACCAAAACATTTCTGCAGCATTGAAGGCCCCCAAGAACACAGTGGCCTCCATCATTCTTAAATGGAAGAGCTGGCTGGCGGCCGGCGGCCAAACTGAGCAATCAGGGGAGAAGGTCCTTGGTCAGGGAGGTGACCAAGAACCCGATGGTCACTCTGACAGAGCTCCAGAGTTCCTCTGTGGAGATGGGAGAACCACCTCTGCAGCTCTCCACCAATCAGGCCTTTTATGGTAAAGTGGCCAGACGGAAGCACAAGACAGCCCGTTTGCAGTTCATCTGGTCTGTCCAAACAGAGATCTGGTTAATCTGATGAAACCAAGATTGAACTCTTTGGCCTGAATGCCAAGCATCACGTCTGGAGGAAACCTGGAACCATCCCTACGGTGAAGCATGGTGGTGGCAGCATCATGCTGTGGGGATGTTTTTCAGCGGCAGGGACTCGAAGACTAGTCAGGATCGGGGTGAACGGAGCAAAGTACAGAGATCCTTGATGCAAACCTCCTCCAGAGCGCTCAAGAGCTCAGACTGGGGCGAAGGTTCACCTTCCAACAGGACAACAACCCTAAGCACACAGCCAAGACAACGCAGGGGTGGATTCGGGACAAGTCTCTGAATGTCCTTGAGTGGCCCAGCCAGAGCCCAGAATAGGACCCGATCGAACATCTTTGGAGAGACCTGAAAATAGCTGTGCAGCGACGCTCCCCATCCAACCTGACAGAGCTTGAGAGGATCTGCAGAGAAGAATGGGAGTAACTCCCCAAATACAGGTGTGCCAAGTTTGTAGCGTCATACCCAAGAAGACTCGAGGCTGTACTCGCTGACAAAGTACTGATTTTAAAATGTCTGAATACTTACGGAAATGTATCACAAATAAAACATCTAAATATCACATTTGCAAACATTTCTAAAAACCTATCTTTGACATTGTCATTATGGGGGTATTGTGTGTAGATTGATGAGGGGGGGGGGCATTTAGAATAAGGCTGTAACTTAACAAAATCTGGAAAAGGTGAAGGGGTCTGAATACTTTACAAATGCACTGTATCTTCATATCCTCAACAGTACTATACTGAGTATACAGTAGCTACCTGTATTCATATCCTCAACAGTACTATACTGAGTATACAGTAGTTACCTGTATTCATATCCTCAACAGTACTATACAGTAGCTACCTGTATCTTCATATCCTCAACAGTACTATACTGAGTATACAGTAGCTACCTGTATTCATATCCTCAACAGTACTATACTGAGTATACAGTAGCTACCTGTGTTCATATCCTCAACAGTACTATACTGAGTATACAGTAGCTACCTGTATTCATATCCTCAACAGTACTATACTGAGTATACAGTAGTTACCTGTATTCATATCCTCAACAGTACTATACTGAGTATACAGTAGCTACCTGTATTCATATCCTCAACAGTACTATACAGTAGCTACCTGTATTCATATCCTCAACAGTACTATACAGTAGCTACCTGTATTCATATCCTCAACAGTACTATACAGTAGCTACCTGTATTCTACCTGTATCATATCCTCAACAGTACTATACAGTAGCTACCTGTATTCATATCCTCAACAGTACTATACAGTAGCTACCTGTATTCATATCCTCAACAGTACTATACAGTAGCTACCTGTATTCATATCCTCAACAGTACTATACAGTAGCTACCTGTATTCATATCCTCAACAGTACTATACTGAGTATACAGTAGCTACCTGTATTCATATCCGCAACAGTACTATACTGAGTATACAGTAGCTACCTGTATTCATATCCTCAACAGTACTATACAGTAGCTACCTGTATTCATATCCTCAACAGTACTAGACTGAGTATACAGTAGCTACCTGTATTCATATCCTCAACAGTACTATACAGTAGCTACCTGTATTCATATCCTCAACAGTACTATACAGTAGCTACCTGTATTCATATCCTCAACAGTACTATACTGAGTATACAGTAGCTACCTGTATTCATATCCTCAACAGTACTATACTGAGTATACAGTAGCTACCTGTATTCATATCCTCAACAGTACTATACTGAGTATACAGTAGTTACCTGTATTCATATCCTCAACAGTACTATACAGTAGCTACCTGTATTCATATCCTCAACAGTACTATACTGAGTATACAGTAGTTACCTGTATTCATATCCTCAACAGTACTATACTGAGTATACAGTAGCTACCTGTATTCATATCCTCAACAGTACTATACTGAGTATACAGTAGCTACTTGTATTCATATCCTCAACAGTACTATACAGTAGCTACCTGTATTCATATCCTCAACAGTACTATACAGTAGCTACCTGTATTCATATCCTCAACAGTACTAGACTGAGTATACAGTAGCTACCTGTATTCATATCCTCAACAGTACTAGACTGAGTATACAGTAGCTACCTGTATTCATATCCTCAACAGTACTATACAGTAGCTACCTGTATTCATATCCTCAACAGTACTATACTGAGTATACAGTAGCTACCTGTATTCATATCCTCAACAGTACTATACTGAGTATACAGTAGTTACCTGTATTCATATCCTCAACAGTACTATACTGAGTATACAGTAGCTACCTGTATTCATATCCTCAACAGTACTATACAGTAGCTACCTGTATTCATATCCTCAACAGTACTATACTGAGTATACAGTAGTTACCTGTATTCATATCCTCAACAGTACTATACTGAGTATACAGTAGCTACCTGTATTCATATCCTCAACAGTACTATACTGAGTATACAGTAGCTACCTGTATTCATATCCTCAACAGTACTATACAGTAGCTACCTGTATCTTCATATCCTCAACAGTACTATACTGAGTATACAGTAGCTACCTGTATTCATATCCTCAACAGTACTATACAGTAGCTACCTGTATTCATATCCTCAACAATATTTCCTTCAGTTTAAATATAATGTGTTAGGATGCAGATCCATTGTCCTGTGGATGTTTCTCCTCCTGTCTGAGTTTATGGTTACGCCACTATGAGCAGAGACGGACACACACACACACACACACACACACACACTGAATGTCTTAAAACCCGCTATAGGAAACAGGGAAATTGTTTCCCTCGAGGCACGGTCATGTGACTGGCTTTCCTCTTTTCCTTTAAACAACAGTCATGTGAGACTGCATGCTTCCTGCACACAGGACAACACGATGAGACTTTTACCTTTAAACAGGAGTAGCCGAATGTTGTCCTCCTCCTGCACACAGGACAACACGATGAGACTATAGTTACTGCTGCAGGAGGAATGTTGTCCTCCTCCTGCACACAGGACAACACGATGAGACTATAGTTACTGCTGCAGGAGGAATGTTGTCCTCCTGCACACAGGACAACATCCTCCTGCACACAGGACAACACCATGAGACTATAGTTACTGCTGCGGGAGGAATGTTGTCCTCCTGCACAGGACAACATGATGAGACTATAGTTACTGCTGCAGGAGGAATGTTGTCCTCCTGCACACAGGACAACATGATGAGACTATAGTTACTGAGACTATAGTTACTGCAGGAGGAATGTTGTCCTCCTCCACAGGACAACATGATGAGACTATAGTTACAACATGATGAGACTATAGTTACTGCTGCAGGAGGAATGTTGTCCTCCTCCTGCACACAGGACAACATGATGAGACTATAGTTACTGCTGCAGGAGGAATGTTGTCCTCCTGCACACAGGACAACATGATGAGACTATAGTTACTGCTGCAGGAGGAATGTTGTCCTCCTGCACACAGGACAACATGATGAGACTATAGTTACTGCTGCAGGAGGAATGTTGTCCTCCTGCACACAGGACAACATGATGAGACTATAGTTACTGCTGCAGGAGGAATGTTGTCCTCCTGCACACAGGACAACATGATGAGACTATAGTTACTGCTGCAGGAGGAATGTTGTCCTCCTGCACACAGGACAACATGATGAGACTATAGTTACTGCTGCAGGAGGAATGTTGTCCTCCTGCACACAGGACAACATGATGAGACTATAGTTACTGCTGCAGGAGGAATGTTGTCCTCCTCCTGCACACACATAGACAACATGAGACTGTTACTGCTGCAGGAGGAATGTTGTCCTCCTGCACTGAGACTATAGTTACTGCTGCAGGAGGAATGTTGTCCTCCTCCTGCACACAGGACAACATGATGAGACTATAGTTACTGCTGCAGGAGGAATGTTGTCCTCCTCCTGCACACAGGACAACACGATGAGACTATAGTTACTGCTGCAGGAGGAATGTTGTCCTCCTGCACACAAGACAACACGATGAGACTATAGTTACTGCTGCAGGAGGAATGTTGTCCTCCTCCTGCAACACATGAGACTAACATGCAGAGAATGTTGTCCTCCTATAGTGAGACTGTTACTGCTGGGAGGAATGTTGTCCTCATCCTGCACACAGGACAACACGATGAGACTATAGTTACTGCTGCAGGAGGAATGTTCTTCAGTGTTTGTGTGTGTGTGTGTGTGTGTGTGTGTGTGTGTGTGTGTGTGTGTGTGTGTGTGTACTTACTCTGTGTGTGTGTGTGTGTGTCAGTACTTACTCTGTGTGTGTGTGTGTGTCAGTCAGTACTTACTGTGTGTGTGTGTGTGTGTGTGTGTGTGTGTGTGTGTGTGTCAGTCAGTACTTACTGTGTGTGTGTGTGTGTGTGTGTGTGTGTGTGTGTGTCAGTCAGTACTTACTCTGTGTGTGTGTGTGTGTGTGTGTGTGTGTGTGTGTGTGTGTGTGTCAGTACTTACTCTGTGTGTGTGTGTGTGTGTCAGTACTTACTCTGTGTGTGTGTGTGTGTGTGTGTGTGTGTGTGTGTGTGTGTGTGTGTGTGTGTGTGTGTCAGTCAGTACTTACTGTGTGTTTGCTTTGCAGTGTTGAAGAGACAAGTGAGTCCTGAGGAGCTGCAGACCCCAGGAGGCCCTTACATAAAGAAGACATTCACAGTACGTCACACACACACACGCGGGGGGCCTGCTTCCGCACGGCAAGTGGTACCGGTGCATCAAGTCTGACACCAACAGCTTCTGTCCCCAGGCCAGTAGACTGAACAGCTTCTGTCCCCAGGCCAGTAGACTGATACACACAGCTTCTGTCCCCACAGACTGACAGCTTCTGTCCCCAGGTCAGCAGACTGAAACACTTCAGGCTTCTGTCCCCAGGTCAGCAGACTGAAACACACAGCTTCTGTCCCCAGGTCAGCAGACTGCAGACTGAGGCCAGCAGACTGATACACAGCTTCTGTCCCCAGGTCAGCAGACTGATACACACAGCTTCTGTCCCCAGGTCAGCAGACTGATACACACTTCTGTCCCCAGCTTCTTCTGTCCCCAGGCCAGCCCCAGGCCAGCAGACTGAGGTCAGCAGACTGACACACACAGCTTCTGTCCCCAGGCCAGCAGACTGACACAGCTTCTGTCCCCAGGCCAGCAGACTGACACACAGCTTCTGTCCCCAGGCCAGCAGACTGACACACAGCTTCTGTCCCCAGGCCAGCAGACTGCACAGCTTCTGTCCCCAGGCCAGCAGACTGACACACAGCTTCTGTCCCCAGGCCAGCAGACTGACACACAGCTTCTGTCCCCAGGCCAGCAGACTGACACACAGCTTCTGTCCCCAGGCCAGCAGACTGACACACAGCTTCTGTCCCCAGGCCAGCAGACTGACACACAGCTTCTGTCCCCAGGCCAGCAGACTGACACACAGCTTCTGTCCCCAGGCCAGCAGACTGACACAGCTTCTGTCCCCAGGCCACAGACTGACACACAGCTTCTGTCCCCAGGCCAGCAGACTGACACACAGCTTCTGTCCCCAGGCCAGCAGACTGACACACAGCTTCTGTCCCCAGGCCAGCAGACTGACACACAGCTTCTGTCCCCAGGCCAGCAGACAGACACACAGCTTCTGTCCCCAGGCCAGCAGACTGACACACAGCTTCTGTCCCCAGGCCAGCAGACTGACACACAGCTTCTGTCCCCAGGCCAGCAGACTGACACACTGACAGCTTCTGTCCCCAGGCCAGCAGACTGACACACAGCTTCTGTCCCCAGGCCAGCAGACTGACACACAGCTTCTGTCCCCAGGCCAGCAGACTGACACACAGCTTCTGTCCCCAGGCCAGCAGACTGACACACAGCTAACAGAATTGACTATTAGAATTCCCTGTACATTGTTAATATGGTAATGAACTGACCCTGTATATAGTATGTTTACCCCTCTACATATCTACCTCCATCACTCCAGTGTCCCTGTACATTGTTAATATGGTAATGAACTGACCCTGTATATAGTATGTTTACCCCTCTACATATCTACCTCTATCACTCCAGTGTCCCTGTACATTGTTAATATGGTAATGAACTGACCCTGTATATAGTATGTTTACCCCTCTACATATCTACCTCTATCACTCCAGTATCCCTGTACATTGTTAATATGGTAATGAACTGACCCTGTATATAGTATGTTTACCCCTCTACATATCTACCTCCATCACTCCAGTATCCCTGTACATTGTTAATATGGTACTGAACTGACCCTGTATATAGTATGTTTACCCCTCTACATATCTACTCCATCACTCCAGTATCCCTCTACATTGTTAATATGGTACTGAACTGACCCTGTATATAGTATGTTTACCCCTCTACATATCTACCTCCATCACTCCAGTGTCCCTGTACATTGTTAATATGGTACTGAACTGACCCTGTATATAGTATGTTTACCCCTCTACATATCTACCTCTATCACTCCAGTATCCCTCTACATTGTTAATATGGTACTGAACTGACCCTGTATATAGTATGTTTACCCCTCTACATATCTACCTCTATCACTCCAGTATCCCTGTACATTGTTAATATGGTAATGAACTGACCCTGTATATAGTATGTTTACCCCTCTACATATCTACCTCCATCACTCCAGTATCCCTGTACATTGTTAATATGGTACTGAACTGACCCTGTATATAGTATGTTTACCCCTCTACATATCTACCTCCATCACTCCAGTATCCCTGTACATTGTTAATATGGTACTGAACTGACCCTGTATATAGTATGTTTACCCCTCTACATATCTACCTCCATCACTCCAGTATCCCTCTACATTGTTAATATGGTACTGAACTGACCCTGTATATAGTATGTTTACCCCTCTACATATCTACCTCCATCACTCCAGTATCCCTGTACATTGTTAATATGGTAATGAACTGACCCTGTATATAGTATGTTTACCCCTCTACATATCTACCTCCATCACTCCAGTGTCCCTCTACATTGTTAATATGGTACTGAACTGACCCTGTATATAGTATGTTTACCCCTCTACATATCTACCTCCATCACTCCAGTGTCCCTCTACATTGTTAATATGGTACTGAACTGACCCTGTATATAGTATGTTTACCCCTCTACATATCTACCTCCATCACTCCAGTATCCCTCTACATTGTTCATATGGTAATGAACTGACCCTGTATATAGTATGTTTACCCCTCTACATATCTACCTCTATCACTCCAGTATCCCTGTACATTGTTAATATGGTACTGAACTGACCCTGTATATAGTATGTTTACCCCTCTACATTGTTAATATGGTACTGAACTGACCCTGTATATAGTATGTTTACCCTCTACATTGTTAATATGGTACTGAACTGACCCTGTATATAGTATGTTTACCCCTCTACATTGTTAATATGGTACTGAACTGACCCTGTATATAGTATGTTTACCCCTCTACATATCTACCTCTATCACTCCAGTATCCCTGTACATTGTTAATATGGTACTGAACTGACCCTGTATATAGTATGTTTACTCCTCTACATATCTACCTCCATCACTCCAGTATCCCTGTACATTGTTAATATGGTACTGAACTGACCCTGAAACTGTATTCATATATAATATTCATGTTTATGTCTGTGTCTGAGTTTCTAGTAAAATAGACCACATGGTTCAAGAGAAAATAGCCTAATTAATGAAAAAAGCATCTAATCAACATTGCCATTTTATTATCAATTAACTCTACAACTTCCAACGTTTTGACTTTCATCACAACTACCTCCAGGTTGGAGGCAAAACATTTACAATAAATAAATATAATGGATATTTCATGCTGAAACCCTCATATTAAACACCACTTGTAGTCACTAAGTTGATGGTTATATTTAGGATGTTTCACAGCTTTGTCATTCAATTTGTTTATTTTTTTAAACACTTATCTTATTTGATTATTTTATATATTTTTACATGTGATAAGGACACACAGAGGACCAGAAATAACACACAACTGTGATATATTTTAATATTTTTTTATAAATCCTTAAGTTACCAAAATAATGGTAGTTTACTCGTAAAGTTTCCTGGTAAAGTTTTCAGTAATTATACCCTCCCTTTGCCACCCTAAACCACACACACATTCTACTGTCACCCGAAGATGGCATGTCCACATCCCACACACAGTATACACACACTCTGGCCTGCATGGTCTGATCCACAGACGATTCTCCTCCTTACCGGGTCTGATATTCACCAGGGAATCGGGCTGAATACACTACTGATAGCAGTTCATATTAGACTGGGTGGGACACATCATCACTCCTAACAGACTGACCGGATTGGCTCTGGGCTCTGCCTTCGATGACCCTCTTGTGTTCTGAAATGGAATGCTTGTCTGAGTAGGTTCTTAGAAGCCTCATGAGAGATCTGATAAGGGCTGTTACAGCACGCGCAAACACACCACACACACACCCCCTAACTCTAAAATACTCTCTGTCCTCGTGGGGGTGTAGGAAATGTCCCCTACTTTTGGGGAATTCCAGTATCCACGAGGATAGTAATATATACACACACACACACACACACAGTTAAAAACAACACTTCATGTTACTTCTGCATAACAAACATTACAGTTCCTGACAGATACATTTTAGAGAATGATGGAACATCAAAACCATCCTTCAGCCCCCTGTAGCGCGGTGTCCGGCCCCCTGTAGCGCGGTGTCCGGCCCCCGGTAGCGCTGTGTCCGGCCCCGGTAGCGCGGTGTCCGGCCCCCTGTAGCGCGGTGTCCGGCCCCCTGTAGCGCGGTGTCCGGCCTTTTTAATCACACCAACCCTGTTGTTTCTAGCTCTCTGCTTTAATGCTCTTTTAAATACATTTTTGACTTGCCTGCCTCCTCAGATCGTGGGGGATGCGGTGGGCTGGGGCTTCGTGGTGCGGGGCAGTAAGCCCTGCCACATCCAGGCTGTCGACCCCAGTGGTCCCGCAGCTGCAGCTGGGATGAAGGTATGTAACACACAGACACTCACACACATACCATCACACACACACACACACACACACACACACACACACACACACACACACATATATATATATATATATACTCCACTCCACTGCCAGCTGGGAGTAGAGAGCACTGACCTAAACAATGGGGAGGGGGGAGGAAGGAAGGGAGAGCAGCCAAGGGAATTAGTGAGGGAGGAGAGAGAGGAGAGGAGAGATGTGAAAGAGAGGGGCATAGAGAGGAGAGAGGGGGCAGGAGCGGAGAGATGTGAAAGAGAGGGGCATAGAGAGGAGAGAGACCAGGGGAAGGAGTGAGAGAGGGGGCAGGAGCGGAGAAATGTGAAAGAGAGGGGCATAGAGAGGAGAGACGGGGCAGGAGAAATGTGAAAGAGAGGGGCATAGAGAGGAGAGAGGGGGCAGGAGAAATGTGAGAGAGGGGCATAGAGAGGAGAGAGGGGGGCAGGAGAGATGTGAAAGAGAGGGGCATAGAGAGGAGAGAGACCAGGGGAAGGAGTGAGGGAGGAGAGAGGGGGCAGGGAGAGGAGAGATGTGAAAGAGAGGGGCAGGGAGAGGAGAGAGAGACTAGGGGAAGGAGTGAGTGAGAGAGGAGAGAGGGGGCAGGAGAGGAGAGATGTGAAAGAGAGGGGCAGGGAGAGGAGAGAGACCAGGGGAAGGAGTGAGGGAGGGGAAGAGGGAGAAAGGGGGAGGAGAGAAGTGAACGAAGACGAAGGAGCCGTAGCTAAATTAACTTTAGTAAAAAAATTAATCTGTTATCAATATGGAAGATATAGTGTCACTTCTGTCACATTTTATCACCATAAAAACATGTGCTATGTTTCTACCTCTCCCCCTCCCTTTCTCCTCTCCTCTCTCCCTATTCTCCTCCCTTTCTCCTCTCCTCTCTCCCTATTCTCCTCCCTTTCTCCTCTCCTCTCTCCCTATTCTCCTCCCTTTCTCCTCTCCTCTCTCCCTATTCCCCTCCCTATTCTCCTCTCCTCTCTCCCTATTCCCCTCCTTTCTCCTCTCCTCTCTTCCTATTCTCCTCCCTTTCTCCTCTCCTCTCTCCTCCCTATTCTTTCCTCCCTTTCTCCTCTTTTCTCTCCTCTCTCCCTATTCCCCTCCCTTTCTCCTCTCCTATTCCCCTCTTCCTCCTATTCCCCTCCCTTTCTCCTCTCCTCTCTCCCTATTCCCCTCCCTTTCTCCTCTCCTCTCTCCCTATTCCCCTCCCTTCCTCCTCTCCTCTCTCCCTATTCCCCTCCCTTTCTCCTCTCCTCTCTCCCTATTCCCCTCCCTTTCTCCTCTCCTCTCTCCCTATTCCCCTCCCTTTCTCCTCTCCTCTCTCCCTATTCTCCTCCCTTTCTCCCCTCTCCTCCCTCTCCCTATTCTCCTCCCTTTTCTCCTCTCCTCTCTCCCTATTCCCCTCCCTTTCTCCTCTCCTCTCTCCCTATTCCCCTCCCTTTCTCCTCTCCTCTCTCCCTATTCTCCCTCTTTCTCCTCTCCTCTCTCCCTATTCTCCTCCCTTTCTCCTCTCCTCTCTCCCTATTCCCCTCCCTTTCTCCTCTCCTCTCTCCCTATTCCCCTCCTTTCTCCTCTCCTCTCTCCCTATTCCCCTCCCTTTCTCCTCTCCTCTCTCCCTATTCCCCTCCCTTTCTCCTCTCCTCTCTCCCTATTCCCCTCCTTTCTCCTCTCCTCTCTCCCTATTCTCCTCTCTCCCTATTCTCCTCTCCTCTCTCTCTCCTATTCCCCTCCTTTCTCCTCTCCTCTCTCCCTATTCCCTCCTTTCTCCTCTCCTCTCTCCTATTCTCCTCCTTTCTCCTCTCCTCTCTCCCTATTCTCCTCCTTTCTCCTCTCCTCTCTCCCTATTCTCCTCCTTTCTCCTCTCCTATTCCCTATTCCTCTCCTCTCTCCCTTTCTCCTTTCCTCTCCTCTCTCCCTATTCCCTCCCTTTTCTCCTCTCCTCTCTCCCTATTCCCTCTCCTCTCCTCTCTCCCTATCCCCTCCCTTTCTCCTTCCCTCCCTTTCTCCTTTCTCCTCTCCTCCCCCTATTCTCCCTCCCTTTCTCCTCTCCTCTCTCCCTATTCCCCTCCCTTTCTCCTCTCCTCTCTCCCTATTCTCCTCCCTTTCTCCTCTCCTCTCTCCCTATTCCCCTCCCTTTCTCCTCTCCTCTCTCCTATTCCCCTCCTTTCTCCTCTCCTCTCTCCCTATTCCCCTCCCTTTCTCCTCTCCTCTCCTCTCTCCCTATTCCCCTCCCTTTCTCCTCTCCTCTCTCCCTATTCCCCTCCCTTTCTCCTCTCCTCTCTCCCTATTCCCCTCCCTTTCTCCTCTCTCTCTCTCCCTATTCTCCTCCCTCTCTCCCTATTCCCTCTCTCCTCTCCTCTCTCCCTATTCTCCTCCCTTTCTCCTCTCCTCTCTCCCTATTCCCCTCTCTTTCTCCTCTCCTCTCTCCTATTCTCCTCCCTTTCTCCTCTCCTCTCTCCTATTCTCTCCCTTTCTCCTCTCCTCTCTCCCTATTCTCCTCCCTTTCTCCTCTCCTCTCTCCCTATTCCCCTCCCTTTCCCTCCTCTCATCTCTCCCCCTATTCCCCTCCTTTCTCCTCTCCTCTCTCCCTATTCCCCTCCCTTTCTCCTCTCCTCTCCTCCCTATTCTCCTCTCCTTTCCCTCCTCTCCTCTCTCCTATTCCCTCCTTTCTCCTCTCCTCTCTCCCTATTCCCCTCCTTTCTCCTCTCCTCTCTCCCTATTCCCCTCCTTTCTCCTCTCCTCTCTCCCTATTCCCCTCCTTTCTCCTCTCCTTCTCCTCCCTCTCTCCCTATCTCCCCTCCCTTTCTCCTCTCCTCTCTTCCTATTCCCCCCCCTTTCTCCTCTCCTCTCTCCCTATTCTCCTCCTCCTTTCTCCTCTCCTCTCTCCCTATTCCCCTCCCTTTCTCCTCTCCTCTCTCCCTATTCCCCTCCCTTTCTCCTCTCCTCTCTCCCTATTCCCCTCCCTTTCTCCTCTCATCTCTCCCTATTCCCCTCCCTTTCTCCTCTCCTCTCTCCCTATTCTCCTCCCTTTCTCCTCTCCTCTCTCCCTATTCCCCTCCTTTCTCCTCTCCTCTCTCCCTATTCCCCTCCCTTTCTCCTCTCCTCTCTCCCTATTCCCCTCCCTTTCTCCTCTCTCTCTCTATTCCCCTATTCCCCTCTCTTTCTCCTCCTCCTCTCTCCCTATTCCCCTCCTTTCTCCTCTCCTCTCTCCCTATTCCCCTCCTTTCTTCTCTCCCTATTCCCCTCCTTTCTTCTCTCCCTATTCCCCTCACTTTCTCCTCTCCTCTCTCCCCCTATTCTCCTCACTTTCTCCTTCTCCTCCTCTCTCCTATTCTCCTCACTTTCTCCTCTCCTCTCTTCCTATTCTCCTCACTAATACTTCTCCTCTCCTCTCTCCCTATTCTCCTCACTTTCTCCTCTCCTCTCTCCCTATTCTCCTCACTTTCTCCTCTCCTCTCTCCCTATTCTCCTCACTTTCTCCTCTCCTCTCTCCCTATTATCCTCCCTTTCTCCTCCCTCTCTCCCTATTCCCCCACTTTCTCCTCTCCTCTCTCCCTATTCTCCTCACTTTCTCCTCCCTCTCTCCCTATTCTCCCCCTTTCTCCTCTCCTGTCTCCCTATTCCCCTCCCTTTCTCCTCTCCTCTCTCCTATTCTCCTCCCTTTCTCCTCTCCTCTCTCCCTATACCCCTCCCTTTCTCCTCTCCTCTCTCCCTATTCCCCTCCCTTTTCTCCTCTCATCTCTCCCTATTCCCCTCCCTTTCTCATCTCCTCTCTCTCTATTCCCCTCCCTTCCTCCTCTCCTCTCTCCCTATTCCCCTCCTTTCTCCTCTCCTCTCTCCCTATTTCCCTCCCTTTCTCCTCTCCTCTCTCCCTATTCTCCTCCCTTTCTCCTCTCCTCTCTCCCTATTCCCCTCTCTATTCTCCTCTCCTCTCTCCCTATCCCCCTCCCTTTCTCCTCTCCTCTCTTCCTATTCTCGTCCCTTTCTCCTCTCCTCTCTCCCTATTCTCCTCCCTTTCTCCTCTCCTCTCTCCCTATTCCCCTCCCTTTTCTCCTCTCATCTCTCCCCTCCCTTTTCTCCTCTCATCTCTCCCTATTCCCCTCCCTTTCTCATCTCCTCTCTCTCTCTATTCCCCTCCCTTCCTCCTCTCCTCTCTCCCTATTCCCCTCCCTTTCTCCTCTCCTCTCTCCCTATTCCCCTCCTTTCTCCTCTCCTCTCTCCCTATTTCCCTCCCTTTCTCCTCTCCTCTCTCCCTATTCTCCTCCTTTCTCCTCTCCTCTCTCCCTATTCTCCTCCCTTTCTCCTCTCCTCTCTCCCTATTCCCCTCTCTATTCTCCTCTCCTCTCTCCCTATCCCCCTCCCTTTCTCCTCTCCTCTCTTCCTATTCTCCTCCCTTTCTCCTCTCCTCTCTCCCTATTCTCCTCCCTTTCTCCTCTCCTCTCTCCCTATACCCCTCCCTTTCTCCTCTCATCTCTCCCTATTCCCCTCCCTTTCTCATCTCCTCTCTCCCTATTCCCCTCCCTTCCTCCTCTCCTCTCTCCCTATTCCCCTCCCTTTATCCTCTCCTCTCTCCCTATTCCCCTCCCTTTCTCCTCTCCTCTCTCCCTATTCCCCTCCCTTTCTCCTCTCCTCTCTCCCTATTCTCCTCCCTTTCTCCTCTCCTCTCTCCCTATTTCCCTCCCTTTCTCCTCTCCTCTCTCCCTATTCCCCTCCCTTTCTCCTCTCCTCTCTCCCTATTCCCCTCACTTTCTCCTCCTCTCTCCCTATTCCCCTCACTTTCTCCCCTCCTCTCTCCCTATTCCCCTCACTTTCTCCTCTCCTCTCTCCCTATTCCCCTCACTTTCTCCTCTCCTCTCTCCCTATTCCCCTCCTTTCTCTCTCTCTCTCCCTATTCCCCTCACTTTCTTCTCTCCCTATTCCCCTCACTTTCTCCTCTCCTCTCCCTATTCCCCTCACTTTCTCCTCTCCTCTCTCCCTATTCTCCTCACTTTCTCCTCTCCTCTCTTCCTATTCTCCTCACTTTGTCCTCTCCTCTCTCCCTATTCTCCTCACTTTGTCCTCTCCTCTCTCCCTATTCTCCTCACTTTGTCCTCTCCTCTCTCCCTATTCTCCTCACTTTGTCCTCTCCTCTCTCCCTATTCTCCTCACTTTCTCCTCCCTCTCTCCCTATTCTCCTCCCTTTCTCCTCCCTCTCTCCCTATTCCCCCTTTCTCCTCTCCTCTCTCCCTATTCTCCTCCCTTTCTCCTCCCTCTCTCCCTATTCCCCCCTTTCCTCCTCTCCTCTCTCCCTATTCTCCTCTCCTCTCTCCCTATTCCTATTCTCCTCCCTTTCTCCTCTCCTCTCTCCCTATTCTCCTCTCCTCTCTCCCTATTCCCCTCCCTTTCTCCTCCTCTAAGTCGAGAGCAGAGCTGGCTCCATCCCATAGAAATCAAGCTGATGCAGTAATAACGGATCTGTGCAGCCTGGGGTTTGTGTCCCAAATGGCGCCCTATGTAGTGCACTACTTTAGACCATAGACCTATGGGCCCTGTTCAAACATAGTGCACTACATAGGGAATATGGTGATATTCTGGACACAGGCAGTCAGTTACACAACACTAAATGCTGTTCTCTCTGCATGGTTGTTGATGCTTCTTATATAAGCCATGTTGGTCAGACAGTCTGAAGCCTTGTGTTTACTGCCTGCCTTTCCTCTGTGGTAAAACAGTCTCTGACTGAAGCCTTGTGTTTACTGCCTGTCTTTACTCTGTGGTAAAACAGTCTCTGACTGAAGCCTTGTGTTTACTGCCTGCCTTTACTCTGTGGTAAAACAGTCTCTGACTGAAGCCTTGTGTTTACTGCCTGTCTTTACTCTGTGGTAAAACAGTCTCTGACTGAAGCCTTGTGTTTACTGCCTGCCTTTACTCTGTGGTAAAACAGTCTCTGACTGAAGCGTGTTTACTGCCTGTCTTTAATCTGTGGTAAAACAGTCTCTGACTCTCACATTGATCACATGCTGCTGCCTCTTAACAGAGGCACTAAAAGCGAGTCACATCTCTTGAAGTGGCCCATAAACTCTCATTCTATGGGGACCTTTGGAAGGAGATAATGACAGAGAGAGTTGACTCACTGCTTCCAAATGTTACGTCTAACGTTGCTAGAGCGGCAGTTTTATAATGTTGGTCGAACGTTGCCAGAGTTGAGGTCATTTATAATATGAATGAGGCAGAACGTCTCCGTCATGGCAACCACAGCCATGTAATACATATAATCACAACACAACAGGAGACGGTAGAGGTCTGAGGAGACTCAGACACCACAACAGGAGACGGTAGAGGTCTGAGGAGACTCGGACCACAACAGGAG
This sequence comes from Oncorhynchus tshawytscha, assembly GCF_018296145.1. Classification (NCBI taxonomy): domain Eukaryota; kingdom Metazoa; phylum Chordata; class Actinopteri; order Salmoniformes; family Salmonidae; genus Oncorhynchus; species Oncorhynchus tshawytscha. The sequence goes on along the minus strand of NW_024608685.1, from coordinate 22,717 downwards.
ACGGTAGAGGTCTGAGGAGACTCGGACCACAACAGGAGACGGTAGAGGTCTGAGGAGACTCAGACACCACAACAGGAGACGGTAGAGGTCTGCTGAGACTCAGACACCACAACAGGAGACAGTAGAGGTCTGCTGAGACTCGGACCACAACAGGAGACAGTAGAGGTCTGCTGAGACTCGGACCACAACAAGAGACAGTAGAGGTCTGCTGAGACTCAGACCACAACATGACAGGAGACAGTAGAGGTCTGCTGAGACTCGGATCACAACAAGAGACAGTAGAGGTCTGCTGAGACTCAGACCACAACACAACAGGAGACAGTAGAGGTCTGCTGAGACTCGAACCACAACAGGAGACAGTAGAGGTCTGCTGGGACTCGGACCACAACAGGAGACAGTAGAGGTCTGCTGAGACTCGGACCACAACAGGAGACAGTAGAGGTCTGCTGAGACTCGAACCACAACAAGAGACAGTAGAGGTCTGCTGAGACTCGGACCACAACACAACAGGAGACAGTAGAGGTCTGCTGAGACTCGGACCACAACAAGAGACAGTAGAGGTCTGCTGAGACTCGGACCACAACAGGAGACATTAGAGGTCTGCTGAGACTCGGACCACAACAAGAGACAGTAGAGGTCTGCTGGGACTCGGACCACAACACAACAGGAGACAGTAGAGGTCTGCTGAGACTCGGATCACAACAGGAGACCGTAGAGGTCTGACTCAGACCACAACAGGACACCGTAGAGGTCTGTTGACTCAGACCACAACAGGAAACAGTAGAGGTCTAAGGAGACTCAGACCACAACACAACAGGAGACCGTAGAGGTCTGCTGAGACTCAGACCACAACAGAAGATAGTATAGGTCTGAGACACTTAGCTAAACAGATTCAGCAGGTACACGATGAACATACATTTAAAAGCAGAAGTTTCATGTTGTAAGCCACCTGTATGATGTATCAAATGTATGATATCTTAACCCTCGTCCCAGTATAGTAACATTTAGAGTACGGCTGAATTAATCTGCTTGAGTCACCTGTCAAATGTTCTTCTATCCGTCTCCAATCGTCTGGAGTGATTGGTAAAGAAAAATATAACCGCAGTGGTTAGCCAGAGCAATGACTTATACCCTGTAGCAGTGGTAACACAGAGCAATGACTTATACCCTGTCGCCGTGGTAACACAGAGCAATGACTTATACCCTGTAGCAGTGGTTAGACAGAGCAATGACTTATACCCTGTCGCCGTGGTAACACAGAGCAATGACTTATACCCTGTAGCCGTGGTAACACAGAACAATGACTTATACCCTGTAGCCGTGGTAACACAGAACAATGACTTATACCCTGTAGCAGTGGTTAGACAGAACAATGACTTATACCCTGTAGCCGTGGTAACACAGAACAATGACTTATACCCTGTAGCCGTGGTAACACAGAACAATGACTTATACCCTGTAGCCGTGGTAACACAGAACAATGACTTATACCCTGTCGCCGTGGTAACACAGAACAATGACTTATACCCTGTCGCCGTGGTAACACAGAACAATGACTTATACCCTGTCGCCGTGGTAACACAGAACAATGACTTATACCCTGTAGCCGTGGTAACACAGAACAATGACTTATACCCTGTAGCAGTGGTTAGCCAGAGCAATGACTTATACCCTGTAGCAGTGGTTAGCCAGAGCAATGACTTATACCCTGTAGCAGTGGTTAGCCAGAGCAATGACTTATACCCTGTAGCAGTGGTTAGCCAGAGCAATGACTTATACCCTGTAGCAGTGGTTAGCCAGAGCAATGACTTATACCCTGTAGCAGTGGTTAGCCAGAGCAATGACTTATACCCTGTAGCAGTGGTAACACAGAACAATGACTTATACCCTGTCGCCGTGGTAACACAGAACAATGACTTATACCCTGTAGCCGTGGTAACACAGAGCAATGACTTATACCCTGTAGCAGTGGTTAGACAGAACAATGACTTATACCCTGTCGCCGTGGTAACACAGAACAATGAATACCCTGCAGTTTAACATGGCTCCTTCTCTACAAATTCTCTGTAGCCTAAGATAACCAGTATCTCATTCATTTCAGCCACGGCCTGGCCATGAAACAGTTAACAAACGCTTTTTCTGAGAAATCCTGAAGTGCTCTTTTCTAGGAGTATTAACTCCTGAGTGACTGGGGCCTTCTGGGTAACGGTTGATTCGTTGCCAAGAAAAATAAGGGATTGTGTTTTGATGTCATTTGCAGCGAGGGGATGCTCTAGAATTCCTTCACTGCATGAAATTAGGGTGAAGTTGAGACAATGGCTTGCCATGTTGCAAAACAGTCCTAAAACATGGTTGTTTTTGCCAACACTGTTGCAATAGTGAGTCCGCAATCAAATCAAATGTTTCTCCCATCGAGAGCTAACTCTCCTCTCCCTTTCTCTCTTGTTTCTCCCATCGAGAGCTAACTCTCCTCTCCCTTTCTCTTGTTTCTCCCATCGAGAGCTAACTCTCCTCTCCCTTTCTCTTGTTTCTCCCATCGAGAGCTAACTCTCCTCTCCCTTTCTCTTGTTTCTCCCATCGAGAGCTAACTCTCCTCTCCCTTTCTCTCTTGTTTCTCCCATAGAGAGCTAACTCTCCTCTCCCTTTCTCTCTTGTTTCTCCCATCGAGAGCTAACTCTCCTCTCCCTTTCTCTTGTTTCTCCCATCGAGAGCTAACTCTCCTCTCCCTTTCTCTTGTTTCTCCCATCGAGAGCTAACTCTCCTCTCCCTTTCTCTCTTGTTTCTCCCATCGAGAGCTAACTCTCCTCTCCCTTTCTCTCTTGTTTCTCCCATCGAGAGCTAACTCTCCTCTCCCTTTCTCTCTTGTTTCTCCCATCGAGAGCTAACTCTCCTCTCCCTTTCTCTCTTGTTTCTCCCATCGAGAGCTAACTCTCCTCTCCCTTTCTCTCTTGTTTCTCCCATAGAGAAATGCATGTGTAGACATGGCTAACTCCTCTGTTCTTCTCCCTCCTCTAGGTGTGTCAGTTTGTGGTCTCGGTCAACGGGCTAAACGTGCTGTCTCTGGACTACAGGACAGTCAGTAACCTCATCCTGACCGGGCCCAGGACCGTTGTCATGGAAGTCATGGAGGAAGCAGATTACTGAAGAGGCAGGCTATCACGTGGCAGGGGGCGTGGCTGAGCAGAGTAGACCCAAGGCAGACTCTAAAGACACCATAGAGATAGAAGTGCCTTTATGGAACTCTGTGGGAAACTCTCTCTGGGCTTCTAACTCTATGGGAAACTCTCTCTCTGGGCTTCTAACTCTATGGGAAACTCTCTCTCTGGGCTTCTCTCTGGGCTTCTAACTCTATAGGAAACTCTCTCTCTGGGCTTCTAACTCTATAGGAAACTCTCTCTCTGGGCTTCTAACTCTATAGGAAACTCTCTCTCTGGGCTTCTCTCTGGGCTTCTAACTCTATAGGAAACTCTCTCTCTGGGCTTCTAACTCTATAGGAAACTCTCTCTCTGGGCTTCTAACTCTATGGGAAACTCTCTCTCTGGGCTTCTAACTCTATAGGAAACTCTCTCTGGGCTTCTAACTCTATAGGAAACTCTCTCTCTGGGCTTCTAACTCTATGGGAAACTCTCTCTCTGGGCTTCTAACTCTATGGGAAACTTTCTCTGGGCTTCTAACTCCAGGAAAGACTCAGTCAAGCTCTGCCAGCCACCACCCACGTCTCTTTCCTATTGGACACTGCTTCCCTCTGATGGCCTCCAATAGAACTGCTTGGAGAAAAGAGAGGGACATTAGTTACTCTGTTAGATACACACATCTTGTCATTGGTCTCCTGTCTCATCTGTCTAGTTGATGTTGAGACATCAGATGGACCCTGATAACATAACAGCCCCCTGCTCCATGATTAGGGGACTGTGCCCTGCTGTCCCCTTCTGGTTTCTCACTGTCTCCTGTGGTCTGTGTTTTCTTTGTGTATTGATGGTATTACCTACCCATGTGTGAAGCTGTGTGGGGAGAGACCGTTCTGGACCTGTCTAGATCTGTCTGTCTTTCTCTATCCCAGGATGAGATGTGGTGAAGTTGAAGACAGGCCTGAAAGAGACAGGCAGCATATCATTCGGGACAGGCCTGAAGGAGACAGACAGCATATCATTCGGGACAGGCCTGAAGGAGACAGACAGCATATCATTCGGGACAGGCCTGAAGGAGACAGACAGCATATCATTCGGGACAGGCCTGAAGGAGACAGACAGCATATCATTCGGGACAGGCCTGAAGGAGACAGACAGCATATCATTCGGGACAGGCCTGAAGGAGACAGGCAGCATATCATTCGGGACAGGCCTGAAGGAGACAGGCATATCATTCTGGGGAGACAGGCCTGAAGGCCTGAGACAGACAGCATATCATTTCTGGGCCTGAAGGAGACAGGCAGCATATCATTTCGGGACAGGCCTGAGAGACAGAGCATATCATTTCGCAGGCCTGATCATTCGGGACAGACAGCATATCATTCGGGACAGGCCTGAAGGAGACAGGCAGCATATCATTCGGAAAAGGCCTGAAGGAGACAGACAGCATATCATTCGGGACAGGCCTGAAGGGGAGAGAGACAGCATATCATTCGGGACAGGCCTGAAGGAGACAGACAGCATATCATTCGGGACAGGAGTGTGAATCATTAACAAGTGACTGTTGAAACCTCTGGGCCACATGATGCAAACCACGTCCAACTAATCCAGAGCTGTTTGGACATGTGACACAGATACCAGCCTGGTTCCACTGTGCCGTTGACTAGAGATCACTCACTATACATTGTGGTAGTTGTGTGAAGTTGGCCTTAGTTTAACCAAGCAAACAGGGTTGTAAATAATGTTAATGTTTATGCAGGACTAATTGTTGTCGATGATGTGTCTTTTCCCTGTACACTCAGGGCGAGTTTCCCGGACAACAAATCCTGGACTAAAAAGTCTAAATCAATGGATAATCTCCATTTTTGAAAGTCCAAGATTATTCTTTGTTCGGGAAACCGTCCCTTGAAGACAAAGTAGGTAGCTACTAGCTAGTTAATGAGGTAACACTTGACTGGATGGTTCCACTGTCTGTAGGCCTGAATATCATGGTTATAATTACCACATAAAGGATATGACTCAGTATGTAGACCTAAAGGTTGCGCCTGTAACAACTACCTTTACTCTGTAATGACACAACAAACCATTACCCATCAGGCCCCTCTCCCAGACATGCATTTTGCCTCGTCTTGGACTAGAAAGCAAGCTGAAGGGAGAATCTCCGTTGAAAGAGCTTTTTGGTCCAGGGAATCTGCTCATGGTGATATAAATGGGGTGGTTTGCATAGTTTTCTAAGATTTATAATGTGTAATGACCGTGATGAGTCTGTTTCTTTAGCACCGGCATTGAGGCCTATGACGACACCCACCTGTTACCAATAGCCGAATGTGGATGTCGTATATCCACTATAGTCCCTAGTCTTTCAGAAGTGGCATGTTCCACACTACCGTCAATTCTATAATATATGGATATGTTAACATATATATATTTAATGTAGATCTGTGTATGGATTTAGGCTGACTAAGGCACTTTAAAAATGAAAACTGTTTGCATCGGTTTGTTTTCTAGTTAAAATGTCAGAAAATGGATAGTGTGTTAAGACGTCACTATACTGTACCATCCTGAAACATAAACGCATTAAGAATGATCAACCCTTTCTATTTGCCATCAGACCCGATCTACTTGTATTTAAGAAGGAGAAAGTGGTTTTATTTCGGTAGCTAGCTGTGAATTTAAAGTAGAAGAACTATTGATGGCACGAGAGAAACAATCTATGGCAGTATTTAGTAACAGAATCATCTGTAGCTCAGTGTACCAGGGTCAACTGTGGTCTTATGACATCACTTCCTGGTCAGACAAAGTAGCCTAGGTTCATTGTAAGATTTATTAATAAAAGAATAGCAGTACCATCTCTATGTTCATGTTCACCTCTCTTCGATATGCAGTGTTGTTGTTTACCATAATGTCAAGCCTCAAATCATTAGGTTTGTTTTTGGTAAACAACAGTCACTTTGACAAGCTAGGATTCTGTCTCTTTTTATAATGTGCTTAAATGTGTAAAGCAACAAAATGCATAATACACTTACATAGTTTCTTGAATGTAGTGCTGGCTAACGATCCAGGGTTCTTTTTTTTCAGGACTGATATATCATTGGTTAAGCTCTCACTATGAACATTAGGCATCAGTGATTGGGTGAATGGCTGCTCTCACTAAGATAGGCATCAGTGATTGGGTGATGGGCTGCTCTCACTATGAACATTAGGCATCAGTGATTGGGTGAATGGCTGCTCTCACTAAGATGGCATCACTGCTCTCACTAAGATAGGCATCAGTGATTGGGTGAATGGCTGCTCTCACTAAGATAGGCATCAGTGATTGGGTGAATGGCTGCTCTCACTAAGATAGGCATCAGTGATTGGGTGAATGGCTGCTCTCACTAAGATAGGCATCAGTGATTGGGTGAATGGCTGCTCTCACTATGAACATTAGGCATCAGTGATTGGGTGAATGGCTGCTCTCACTAAGATAGGCATCAGTGATTGGGTGAATGGCTGCTCTCACTAAGATAGGCATCAGTGATTGGGTGAATGGCTGCTCTCACTAAGATAGGCATCAGTGATTGGGTGAATGGCTGCTCTCACTAAGATAGGCATCAGTGATTGGGTGAATGGCTGCTCTCACTAAGATAGCATCAGTGATTGGGTGAATGGCTGCTCTCACTAAGATAGGCATCAGTGATTGGGTGAATGGCTGCTCTCACTATGAACATTAGGCATCAGTGATTGGGTGAATGGCTGCTCTCACTATGAACATTAGACATCAGTGATTGGGTGAATGGCTGCTCTCACTAAGATAGACATCAGTGATTGGGTGAACATTAGACATCAGTGATTGGGTGAATGGCTGCTCTCACTAAGATAGAATCAGTGATTGGGTGAATGGCTGCTCTCACTATGAACATTAGACATGTGATTGGGTGAATGGCTGCTCTCATAAGATAGACATCAGTGATTGGGTGAATGGCTGCTCTCACTAAGAACATTAGACATCAGTGATTGGGTGAATGGCTGCTCTCACTAAGATAGACATCAGTGATTGGTGAATGGCTGCTCTCACTATGAACATTAGACATCAGTGATTGGGTGAATGGCTGCTCTCACTAAGATAGGCATCAGTGATTGGGTGAATGGCTGCTCTCACTATGAACATTAGTCAGTGATTGGGTGAATGGCTGCTCTCACTAAGATAGGCATCAGTGATTGGGTGATGGGCTGCTCTCACTATGAACATTAGGCATCAGTGATTGGGTGAATGGCTGCTCTCACTAAGAACATTAGACATCAGTGATTGGGTGAATGGCTGCTCTCACTATGAACATTAGACATCAGTGATTGGGTGAATGGCTGCTCTCACTAAGAACATCAGTGATTGGGTGAATGGCTGCTCAGATGATCAGTGATTGGGTGAATGGCTGTCTCACTAAGAACCTTAGACATCAGTGATTGGGTGAATGGCTGCTCTCACTAAGATAGAGCATCAGTGATTGGGTGAATGGCTGCTCTCACTAAGAACATTAGGCATCAGTGATTGGGTGAATGGCTGCTCTCACTAAGAACATAGACATCAGTGATTGGGTGAATGGCTGCTCTCACTAAGAACATTAGACATCAGTGATTGGGTGAATGGCTGCTCTCACTAAGAACATTAGACATCAGTGATTGGGTGAATGGCTGCTCTCACTAAGAACCTTAGACATCAGTGATTGGGTGAATGGCTGCTCTCACTAAGAACCTTAGACATCAGTGATTGGGTGAATGGCTGCTCTCACTATGAACATTAGACATCAGTGATTGGGTGAATGGCTGCTCTCACTAAGAACATTAGACATCAGTGATTGGGTGAATGGCTGCTCTCACTAAGAACATTAGACATCAGTGATTGGGTGAATGGCTGCTCTCACTATGAACATTAGACATCAGTGATTGGGTGAATGGCTGCTCTCACTAAGATAGGCATCAGTGATTGGGTGAATGGCTGCTCTCACTAAGAACATTAGACATCAGTGATTGGGTGAATGGCTGCTCTCACTATGAACATTAGGCATCAGTGATTGGGTGAATGGCTGCTCTCACTAAGAACCTTAGACATCAGTGATTGGGTGAATGGCTGCTCTCACTAAGAACATTAGACATCAGTGATTGGGTGAATGGCTGCTCTCACTAAGAACCTTAGACATCAGTGATTGGGTGAATGGCTGCTCTCACTAAGAACCTTAGACATCAGTGATTGGGTGAATGGCTGCTCTCACTAAGAACCTTAGACATCAGTGATTGGGTGAATGGCTGCTCTCACTAAGAACATTAGACATCAGTGATTGGGTGAATGGCTGCTCTCACTATGAACATTAGACATCAGTGATTGGGTGAATGGCTGCTCTCACTAAGAACATTAGACATCAGTGATTGGGTGACCCACTGCAATGCATGAGGTTTTCGTGGTGTGTTTGTTTTACACATTTCTACTCCACCACCTAGTTTCACTTTAGTCCTGTAATGAATGATTGGTTCTGTCATACTAGGAAAGGCTTGTGTTGTTTGGTTAAGCAAGAACTTAGAGAAATGCACATTACAATGAGTCATTTAATACTTCAGCTGTTTTTGGTTCCACTTTACTGACAGCATCCAGGTTAAAACACATGATAAGGTGTTATTAGCATGAGCCTTTTATAATGTCTTATCAGGCTTCTAAAAATGCTTATCCTGTATTAATACCAGTGTGTTTTAAACAGACACAATGACCAGAAAGAGCTGGAAATCCAGTCACTATTGGACTTCTTAAATGTGCCATGTTATGAATGTTGAAACATTTTGCCTTAATAACTTTTTGATTTTTTTCTGCACGTCTTCTTTTCAGTTGGTGGTCGTTTTTAATATTTGAATATCTTCTCCTTAATTAAAGGGTTCACTATGCAATCCACTTCCTGATCTGATCTGTCTTACTATATTAACCTTCTGCTGCTTATTTTACAGACGGGTCATCTCTTTTTCTCTTCTTGACAATCAGTGTTTTCTTGATACACAAAAGGTCTGTGTTTCCAAATGGTAGTGCACTACTTTGGACCAGGGCCCAGTGGTGGTGGGGGGGAATATCACTATATAGGGAATAGAATGCCATTTGGGACGCTACAGAGATCTGAACAGCACAATGACCTGACGGCAGTACGGATAGAGATACAACCTGCCACGTACTCTCTGCTTCGTAGAAGGTTTTACTGATGGTAATGAATCTATGACTTTTTGATTAAAAATATAAAAATATTTAAAAAATCTGTTTTATTTTTACCAATCAGTCAGCAGCTCATTTTAAAGGGATTCATTCATCTACAGATCATTATGTTCATGAAATAATCTATGTACATTAAATGATCTAGATTACACTCTGGGCTCACGAAGTGACTATATAAAGGCTCTAATAGCAGTTTGTGTAAATACATTTTATAAAATACATTGTGTGGATGAATGAATGTCAGGATAATGAAAATAAATAAGCTCACGTCTGGCATCACGTCTGTGTTGTGCAATGCAGCTAAAGTTCATATATAAAGTTCAAATGTAAAGTTCATATGTAAAGTTCATATGTGTTTTAATAAACATACTGGTTTGGTTCAACATGTATTTACGGCATCATACTTCCTGTTAAAGTTAGTTTGGTCAAATGACTTACCTAATCATGTATTAATTAATGGTTAGTAAATAGTCACAAACTCAGTCTCAGATGGACCACTAGGCCTTACATCAGGTGTATTCAACTCTGACCCTAAGAGGTCCGGAACCTGCTGGTTTTCTGTTCTACCTCATCATTAATTACAACCACCTGGTGTCTCAGGTCTAAATCGGCCTCTGGTTAGAGGGGAACAATGACTGGTGTCTCAGGTCTAAATCAGTCTCTGGTTAGAGGGGAACAATGACTGGTGTCTCAGGTCTAAATCGGCCTCTGGTTAGAGGGGAACAATGACTGGTGTCTCAGGTCTAAATCGGCCTCTGGTTAGAGGGGAACAATGACTGGTGTCTCAGGTCTAAATCGGCCTCTGGTTAGAGGGGAACAATGACTGGTGTCTCAGGTCTAAATCGGCCTCTGGTTAGAGGGGAACAATGACTGGTGTCTCAGGTCTAAATCGGCCTCTGGTTAGAGGGGAACAATGACTGGTGTCTCAGGTCTAAATCGGCCTCTGGTTAGAGGGGAACAATGACTGGTGTCTCAGGTCTAAATCGGCCTCTGGTTAAAACAATGACTGGTGGTCAGTGACAGGTCTCTGGTTAGAGGGGAACAATGACTGGTGTCTCAGGTCTAAATCGGCCTCTGGTTAGAGGGGAACAATGACTGGTGTCTCAGGTCTAAATCGGCCTCTGACTGGTGTCTCAGGTCTAAATCGGCCTCTGGTTAGAGGGAACAATGACTGGTGTCTCAGGTCTAAATCAGGTCTCTGGTTAGAGGGGAACAATGACTGGTGTCTCAGGTCTAAATCGGCCTCTGATTAGAGGGGAACAGGGTCCTCTGGTTAGAGGGGAACAATGACTGGTGTCTCAGGTCTAAATCGGCCTCTGGTTAGAGGGGAACAATGACTGGTGTCTCAGGTCTAAATCGGCCTCTGGTTAGAGGGGAACAATGACTGGTGTCTCAGGTCTAAATCGGCCTCTGGTTAGAGGGGAACAGTGACTGGTGTCTCAGGTCTAAATCGGCCTCTGATTAGAGGGGAACAGTGACTGGTGTCTCAGGTCTAAATCGGCCTCTGGTTAGAGGGGAACAGTGACTGGTGTCTCAGGTCTAAATCGGCCTCTGATTAGAGGGGAACAATGACTGGTGTCTCAGGTCTAAATCAGTCCCTTATTAAAGGGAAACAATGACTGGTTATTCCCTACCACAGCTAATCCCTACCATTGTAACGCAGAGTTGTCATAATGCTTGAGTAATTGTACATTACACCAGGGCTGTCAGACACAATATAAGTAACCTAATGTATGTCCCTTTAACTGCCCTGAATGCCTCTACTGAACCTACAGCTATTGTATGCAGTAATCATGTGCCTATGAACCAGATTTATACTGTTAGCACTGAGCCGGTGTGCCCTAGGAGGAAGTCCACTGTGAGCAGCTCACCCTTCACTAGCATAAAGAACACGAGCACATCTACTGCTGCTAAGCTTCCCAGTAAAGCAATGAAACCAAGTAAGCTTTCCAGAAGAAAAGTGCTCAAAATAACCCACGGTAATATATGTAGTTTTAAGAAACAAGGTTAATGAAATCCAATAATTTGCTAGTCAGTAACAGAAGACATTCATATTCTATCTCTGAAACTGTTAGAGGAATTAAATTCCTATATGTTTATTACCCAATTCAATTAATACACTCAGCCCATTTCTAAGGATTTGTAAGAAACTTATTTGCATAAAATGGAAGGAGACCAGTCTCAAAATCAAGCACTAGCGTTTATTCTCAAGAGTACTGACCATGATACAATTTACAACAGGTTATAAACTGAAAATGACGTCATTAGGTTTCAAACTGTCCCGTCTCTCCTCCACTCTGGTACAATGGCAGTATAGTTCTCAAGCCTTCCTACATCATCCTTCACTAGTTTAGATAATTTATGACTAGGCCAAGAACTCCCTGTGTAGATAAGCATTCTAGCCAGTCTGAAGATAAGTTCATTCGTTTCTACCAAGGAACAGACAGTCTTTGTTCTAATTCTTGATTATAATTACACACATTATATTCAGTACTAGGATTAAAAGAAAATTCATACATCTATACAGTAACATAATAGTATTCTGATTAGTCAGTCCTGATTGAAATGTATACATAATTAGTCATTATTGATTTTTTAAAAATCCCTTAACAGAAACTCTTTTGACGATAAAGTGGTAGCAATACAAGGCTAGAACACGTATAGAAAAGATAGAAATGCCAATGGCGGAGGTGTTGCTGAGGGTGCTAGAGTGTGCTAGACAGGCTGAAAGAGCTTGGACCATTCCAAAGTGACTGGCCTTGACAACATTCCTGACAGATTTCTAAGGGATGCTGTGGTAATTATCACCCCGTGTGTAACTAACATTGTGAATCTGTCTATTGAACTAGGGTGTTTTCCCAGTGAACTAAAACTTGCAAGGGTCATTCATTTTATATATATTTAAAAAATGGAATAATTTAGATCATGGAAACTATCGGCCTGTCTCAATCCTGTGTGCTTGATTGAAGGTCATGGAAAGGATTATGTTCAAGCAGATTGACAGTAAAATGTTCTTACATAACCTATTCTATGAGCTCCAATCTGGCTTCAGGAAATCCCATTTCACTGACATCTGCCTACTAAATCTGACTGAGCACATAAGGAAGGAAGTAAACGGAGGGAAATTTTGTGGTATGGTTATGTTAGATCTCCAAAAGACGTTGGATACAGTGGGTCATGAGATTCTGTTAATCAAACTAAGAGCCATGGGCTTTAACAACTTAGCAGTAAAATGGGTCTGCTCTTACCTGCAAGGAAGAAAAACAGATGGTGGATGTGGATGGGACCCTGTCTAAACCCAGAAACTTGAACTGCAGGGTACCCCAAGGGATTGTGCTGGGTCCACTTTTATTTCTATTGTATATAAATTATCTGAAATCTGCCTCTACGTTTGACCTTTTCCTACATGCAGATGCACTGTTGGTTTCCAACAAAGATGTGGTTGAGAAAGACCAAGATGTGGTTGAGAAAGACCAAGATGTGGTTGAGAAAGACCAAGATGTGGTTGAGAAAGACAAAGATGTGGTTGAGAAAGACAAAGATGTGGTTGAGAAAGACAAAGATGTGGTTGAGAAAGACAAAGATGTGGTTGAGAAAGCCCTCAGTGCTGAACTTCTGGATGTCAGTAAATGGCTTTATGACAATAAGCTTGTTACTTCACCTTGGAAAAAGAGAGTCCATCTTGTTCGGGTCCAAAGTGAAACTGAAGAAATCCCCAGATTTTAAAAGGTGGTAGTCGGTGACGTAGTGGTCACAGCAAAAGACTCTGTTAAGTATCTTGGGTGTGTGCCAGATAACCATCTGACAGGGGAGAGCACGGCACAAAACGTTATCGCCAAAGTGAACCATAAAATTAGGTTCCTGGCTAGAACCTCCAAACATCTGGATAAGAATTACAATGGGCAGAATACATTGGCAGCGGCTCCTGTTCAGTGGCCCTTCGACTATGCATGCTCTTCCTGGTACAACAGTGCCCCCAAGATATGAAAAAATAGATTGCAGACATCTCAGAACAAATTAGTCAGGAATATTCTTAAACTTCCAGCATTACGCATCTTGACTATTCACAACTTTGAAAGCATTAGACGGCGAGAGGTGGAGGAGAGAGTTGCTTAGATAAAATTGTGTCTTGTACATAAGATTGTCCACAATATGGTCCCCAGATACTTATATAACTACTTTAACTTAGTAAGGGATAACCACAACTATTCAACTAGAAGGAGTGAAACTGACACGGTTCCTTATAGATTTAAAAGTGGTTTTGGGAAAGAAACATTTTTATATTCGGCTGCCATTTGGAATGATTTTCCAAAGAATTTGAAACCTTATAACCTCCATAGGTAGTTTCAAGATCTCACTGAACAAATAGCTAAATAGTAGCATGTCTCAAAAGTGAATGTTGAGATTAAAGTAGGTGACAGAGAGGGAAATGCTGGGATAGCATGTGGTCTGCCTTTTTGGTGCCTGTTGCTTATTATATTGTGATTGTCTTGTGTGAGATATATACACAGTTGAAGTCGGAGGTTTACATACACTTAGGTTGGAGTCATTAAAACTCATTTTTCAACCACTCCACAAATTTCTTGTTAACAAACTATAGTTTTGGCAAGTCGGTTAGGACATCTACTTTGTGCATGACACAAGTCATTTTTCCAACAATTGTTTACAGACAGATTATTTCACTTATAATTCACTGTATCACAATTCCAGTGGGTCAGAAGTTTACATACATTAAGTTGACTGTGCCTTTAAACAGCTTGGAAAATTCCGGAAAATGATGTCATGGCTTTAGAAGCTTCTGATACATAATTTGAGTCAATTGGAGGTGTACCTGTGGATTTATTTCAAAGCCTACCTTTAAACTCAGTGCCTTTTTGCTTGACATCATGGGAAAATCTAAAGAAATCAGCCAAGACCTCCATAAGTTTGGTTCATCCTTGGGAGCAATTTCCAAATACCTGAAGATACCACGTTCATCTGTACAAACAATAGTACACAAGTATAAACACCATGGGACCATGCAGCCATCATACTGCTCAGGAAGGAGACGTTCTGTCTCCTAGAGATTAATGTACTTTGGTGTGAAAAGTGCAAATCAATCCCAGAACAACAGCAAAGGGCTTTGTGAAGATGCTGGAGGAAACAGGTACAAAAGTATCTATATCCACAGTAAAACAAGTCCTATATCAATATAACCTGAAAGGCCGCTCAGCAAGGAAGAAGCCACTGCTCCAAAACCACCATTAAAAAGCCAGGCTACGGTTTGCAACTGCACATGGGGACAAAGATCGTACTTTTTGGAGAAATGTCCTCTGGTCTGATGAAACAAAAATATAACTGTTTGGCCATAATGGCCATCATTATGTTTGGAGGAAAACGGGGGATGCTTGCAAGCCGAAGAACACCATCCCAACCGTGACGCACAGGGATGGCAGCATCATGTTGTGGGGGTGCTTTGCTGCAGGAGGGACTGGTGCACTTCACAAAATAGATGCCATCATGAGGCAGGAAAATGATGTGGATATATTGAAGCAATATCTCAAGACATCAGTCAGGAAGTTAAAGTTTGGTCGCAAATGGGTCTTCCAAATGGACAATGACCCCAAGCATACTTCCAAAGTTGTGGCAAAATGGCTTAAGGAAAACAAAGTCAAGGTATTGGAGTGGCCATCACAAAACCCTGACCTCAACCCTATAGACATTTTGTGGGCAGAACTGAAAAAGCGTGTGCGAGCAAGGAGGCCTACAAACCTAACTCAGTTACACCAGCTCTGTCAGGAGGAATGGGCCAAAATTCACCCAACTTATTGTGGGAAGCTTGTGGAAGGCTACCCAAAATGTTTGACCCAAGTTAAACAAGGCAATGCTACCAAATACTAATTGAGTGTATGTAAACTTCTGACCCTGAGAATGTGATGAAAGAAATAAAAGCTGAAATAAATCATTCTCTCTACTATTATTGTGACATTAAATGTTCTTAAAATAAAGTGGTGATCATAAAATATCCATAATAAATACAAGTACTGGTGTCCCAGGTCTAAATCAGTCTGATTAGAGGGGAACAATGACTGGTTTCCCAGGTCTAAATCAGTCTGATTAGAGGGGAACAATGACTGGTTTCCCAGGTCTAAATCAGTCTGATTAGAGGGGAACAATGACTGGTTTCCCAGGTCTAAATCAGAACAATGACTGGTTTCCCAGGTCTAAATCAGTTCCTGATTAGAGGGGAACAATGACTGGTGTCTCAGGTCTAAATCAGTCTGATTAGAGTGGAACAATGACTGGTTTCCCAGGTCTAAATCAGCCTCTGGTTAGAGGGGAACAATGACTGGTTTGACTGGTTTCCAGGTCTAAATCAGTCCTGGTTTCCTAAATTATTATAGGGGAACAATGACTGGTTTCTCAGGTCTAAATCAGTCTGATTAGAGGGGAACAATGACTGGTTTCCCAGGTCTAAATCAGTCCCTGATTAGAGGGGAACAATGACTGGTTTCCCAGGTCTAAATCAGTCTGATTAGAGGGAACAATGACTGGTTTCCCAGGTCTAAATCTCATCTCAATGTTCCTGCATTCCTGCTTTTTAATGTGTAATGTACATCACCAACGAGATAAGTATGTAAACCACAATGCAGAGCAAGTAATCTAACTAACAATTCCAAAAAAAAACTACTGTGGAATATGTACATAAGAGAATGAGTGATAGTTAAAGTGGCTAGTCTGATTAGAGGGGAACAATGACTGGTTCTCAGTCTGATTAGAGGGGAACAATGACTGGTTTCCCAGGTCTAAATCAGTCTGATTAGAGGGGAACAATGACTGGTTTCCCAGGTCTAAATCAGTCTGATTAGAGGGGAACAATGACTGGTTTCCCAGGTCTAAATCAGTCCCTTATTAGAGGGGAACAATGACTGGTTTCCCAGGCCTAAATCAGGCCCTTATTAGAGGGGAACAATGACTGGTTTCCCAGGCCTAAATCAGGCCCTTATTAGAGGGAAACGATGAAGAAATGCAGTGGAACTGGCTTCGAGGTCCGGAGTTGAGTTTGAGGGCCCTATGCACTAGAGATCGGAAATGATTTGCCTAATATATGCAATATGGTGAAACTTCCACCTAGCCTATCAGAGGGCAGGAGTGCTATAGCCTTGCGGAGGGAATAGCTGCACTGTTTGTATTCAGTCAGTTACCAGACACCTTGCCCTGATTAAAAGCAGTGGTTCGTGCCTTCAGTTTCACACGAATGCTGCCATCAATCCACGGTTTCTGGTTAGGAATGTTTTAATCATCAATCCACGAACGACATCTTCAACGCACGTCTAATGAACTCGCACACCGAATCAGCGTATTCGTCAATGTTGTTGTCTGACGAATACGAAACATCTCCCAGTCCACGTGATGGAAGCAGTGAGCTACTACCAGATTGGTTGCAGATGTCAAATCCTCTCAGATCTCCACAAGTGAGTAGAGTCTAAGGGTCATCTTTGTCAAATCATATTTGCTGTACTCATCTTCAATGTTCCTGCAATGCCTCCTGCTTTTTAATGTGTAATGTCCTGTATCACCAACGAGGGGCAGTGTTACACTATATTTGGTCAATATTTGTACCCTCCTTACTCAACACTCTGATTCTCAATCAGAGCCAGACCTGGTTACAGGCCTTAAAGCTGTAGAATCCTCTCCCTATCAACTCCATTACTTCAGAATGACGGTTGACATGTTAACAGAAGACTTTGTTTGGCCCTCTAGATTTGTTCCTCTGGTCAACAGTAGTCCACTCTAGGGAATAGGGTGTGATTTGTCCCACCTCTGTCACAGATCCATTACTTCAGGATGACAGGTGACATGTTAACAGAAGACTTTGTTTGGCCCTCTAGACTTGTTCCTCTGGTCAACAGTAGTCCACTCTAGGGAATAGGGTGTAATTTGGGACCTACAGCCAGGCTAAAATTCCAGACCTGTCCCTGTCCCACCTCTGTCACAGATCCGTAGTTAAGCCTGAGAGAGATGGATTTGACAACCCTCTTTGCTCCCCACTGGGCAGTTGTGTAGATATGAGGGGAGTGGATTGGTGGGTAAACCACATGGTTCTTGTCTTCTGATAAACTGGGTGTATCGCTGCCATATTGCTTCCACATGTCCAGAACCCCTTCAGATCTACAGGAGGAGCTAAGGGTCACTTTGGAAATCATTCAACGATACCGTCTCTCACTGTTTTATTCCACTGTTAGATCCATAAACCTCACAACATTGTCACCTAGCAACAGAGCCCTATATTTTTTGCAATAAAAAAAATTAAAAAGTATACAGTATTTGGGGGGTCTTGCCTGTTTTGCATGTTATTTTGGCATTAATATGTGTCACATATCAGTTTGCAAACAATGTATAAAAAAAGATAAATATATATATATATAGCATTGAGTTAATGAAGCCGCATACAAACAGGCAGCTCTAAAATGCAGGTGTTTCAGCCTAGTGCTGTCTGTGGTGGTGGGGCAGGCCAGCAGAAAGTAGGAGCATTGCACTGTGATTGGTTCAGCATTGCACCGTGATTGGCTCAGTGTTCTGTCACTCATGGGGACACTACGTCACCCGCCTTTAGTAAGAGTAGACTTCAAGAATGTGAGCCCAACTCGGAATTGTTTTTTTACCAGTCGTTTGATGACAAAATTTGCCGATGTAGGACCAGGTGAGTACAAAAATGTACACCTGTACAACATGGTGAGTCCAAAAATGTCTTATATCCTGCTGCATAAACGATGTGATATTCCAGGGAGATATGGTCAGCCATATCAGATAGGTTTTTTTATTAAACGAGGCTGATTGAATTGTTTCGCTGCCAGACAAGGCTCCGCTGACAGCCAGGTGTAGCGGTGGTAAGGATTCACTCCATGGTGCTGAAAACAAGGCTCCGCTGATAGCCAGGTGTAGCGGTGGTAAGGATTCACTCCATGGTGCTGGAAAGAAAGCTCTGCTGTTGGGACAGCTTTACGTCGGCCCTAACAGTTTGTGGGCACAGTTTGTCGCCATTATCGTACAATTCATGTACTGTTTAGTGCTGTGTTGTGTAGTGGCTTTGCTGGCATACATCTAAAAAAAAATTGGGGGGAGTTGTCCCCACCAAGATTTACAGTGGGGCAAAAAAGTATTTAGTCAGCCACCAATTGTGCAAGTTCTCCCACTTAAAGTGATGAGAGAGGCCTGTAATTTTCATCATAGATACACTTCAGCTATGACAGACAAAATTAGAAGAAAAAAATCGAGAAAATCAAATTGTAGGATTTTTAATGAATTTATTTGCAAATTATGGTGGAAAATAAGTATTTGGTCAATAACAAAAGTTTTCCACCATAATTTGCAAATAAATTCATTAAAAATCCTACAATGTGATTTTCTGGATTTTTTTTTCTCATTTTGTCTGTCGTAGTTGAAGTGTACCTATGATGAACATTGCAGGCCTCTCTCATCTTTTTAAGTGGGAGAACTTGCACAATTGGTGGCTGACTAAATACTTTTTTGCCCCACTGTACATGCTAAAATGGCCACTGTATATATATTTTTATTTTACTTAACTAGGCAAGTCAGTTAAGAACAAATTCTTATTTTCATTGATGGCCTAGTAACAGTGGGTTAAATGCCTTGTTCAGGGGCAGAATGACAGATTTTTACCTTCTCAGCTCAGGGATTCGATCTTGCAACCTTCTGGTTACTAATCCAACGCTCCGACCACTAGGCTACCTGCCGCCCCATATATCATATGATGTGGTTAACTCAACTGATATGTTAAACACCTATACAGACGGTTTTGTCGTCGAGGAGGAACTGGAGCAAAGCCAAAGGCCATCATATCATCCTTGTTACATCAGCAGACTGAGGAGGAGGGACTGACTGGTGATCCCTGTTACATCAACAGACTGAGGAGGAGGGACTGACTGGTGATCCCTGTTACATCAACAGACTGAGGAGGAGGGACTGACAGGTGATCCCTGTTACATCAGCAGACTGAGGAGGAGGGACTGACAGGTGATCCCTGTTACATCAACAGACTGAGGAGGAGGGACTGACAGGTGATCCCTGTTACATCAGCAGACTGAGGAGGAGGGACTGACAGGTGATCCCTGTTACATCAACAGACTGAGGAGGAGGGACTGACAGGTGATCTCTGTTACATCAGCAGACTGAGGAGGAGGGACTGACAGGTGATCTCTGTTACATCAGCAGACTGAGGAGGAGGGACTGACAGGTGATCCCTGTTACATCAGCAGGCTGAGGAGGAGGGACAGGTGATCCCTGTTACATCAGCAGACTGAGGAGGGGGGACTGACAGGTGATCCCTGTTACATCAACAGACTGAGGAGGAGGGACTGACAGGTGATCCCTGTTACATCAGCAGACTGAGGAGGAGGGACTGACAGGTGATCCCTGTTACATCAGCAGACTGAGGAGGAGGGACTGACAGGTGATCTCTGTTACATCAGCAGACTGAGGAGGAGGGACTGACAGGTGGTCTCTGTTACATCAGCAGGCTGAGGAGGAGGGACTGACAGGTGATCCCTGTTACATCAGCAGACTGAGGAGGAGGGACTGACTGGTGATCCCTGTTACATCAGCAGACTGAGGAGGAGGGACTGATAGATGACTGATGAGATCATAGAGATACTGGTATTTCTATGGATGAGCTTTATCAGATGGAAGAAGCATCAGATTGTAAACCATACCACAGGTTTGGCTCTTCTCCCAGATGGCAGATCTACTGTATAAACCAGGAAACTAGAGCAGGTTTTTTCAAGATGGTATGTGTGGTGGGTAGAATTAGAGATGGTATGTGTGGTGGGTAGATTTAGAGATGGTATGTGTGGTGGGTAGAATTAGAGATGGTATGTGAGGTGGGTAGAATTAGAGATGGTATGTGAGGTGGGTAGAATTAGAGATGGTATGTGTGGTGGGTAGAATTAGAGATGGTATGTGTGGTGGGTAGAATTAGAGATGGTATGTGTGGTGGGTAGAATTAGAGATGGTATGTGTGGTGGGTAGAATTAGAGATGGTATGTGTGGTGGGTAGAATTAGAGATGGTATGTGTGGTGGGTAGAATTAGAGATGGTATGTGTGGTGGGTAGAATACCATGACAACGATAAAATAAAAACACTACCTTTACCAAAAATAACAGTCTGGTGGTCCAGTCTGCTTGTAGCCTCGCCATCCAGCCTGATCTCACCAGGCTACATGCATGGCTCTCTACACAGATACTGATAGTGCAGCAGTAATCAGCCTGGTAATAAGAGCTTACAGATACTGATACTGATAGTGTAGCAGTAATCAGCCTGGTAATAAGAGGCTACAGATACTGATAGTGTAGCAGTAATCAGCCTGGTAATAAGAGGCTACAGATACTGATAGTGTAGCAGTAATCAGCCTGGTAATAAGAGACTACAGATACTGATAGATAGTGCAGCAGTAGTCAGCCTGGTAATAAGAGACTACAGATACTGATAGTGCAGCAGTAATCAGCCTGGTAATAAGAGGCTACAGATACTGATAGATAGTGCAGCAGTAATCAGCCTGGTAATAAGAGGCTACAGATACTGATAGATAGTGCAGCAGTAATCAGCCTGGTAATAAGAGGCTACAGATACTGATAGTGTAGCAGTAATCAGCCTGGTAATAAGAGACTACAGATACTGATAGATAGTGCAGCAGTAGTCAGCCTGGTAATAAGAGACTACAGATACTGATAGTGCAGCAGTAATCAGCCTGGTAATAAGAGGCTACAGATACTGATAGTGCAGCAGTAATCAGCCTGGTAATAAGAGGCTACAGATACTGATATATAGTGCAGCAGTAATCAGCCTGGTAATAAGAGGCTACAGATACTGATAGATAGTGCAGCAGTAATCAGCCTGGTAATAAGAGGCTACAGATACTGATAGATAGTGCAGCAGTGATCAGCCTGGTAATAAGAGGCTACAGATACTGATAGATAGTGCAGCAGTAATCAGCCTGGTAATAAGAGGCTACAGATACTGATAGATAGTGCAGCAGTGATCAGCCTGGTAATAAGAGGCTACAGATACTGATATATAGTGCAGCAGTAATCAGCCTGGTATTAAGAGGCTACAGATACTGATAGATAGTGCAGCAGTAATCAGCCTGGTAATAGGAGACTACAGATACTGATAGATAGTGCAGCAGTAATCAGCCTGGTAATAAGAGACTGATAGATAGACTCTCATGTGTTTCTTCGTTGTCATGGCAGCAGTTGGCTACAGTACATACAGAAATAATCAAGTTAACAGCCTAAAATATGAAGCTAACAGTTGATACATTTTCATCATGGATCTCAAACAAGTTTTAAAGTCAAAATACCTCAGAAAACAAACCCCCTTCGATCATTCAGGAGATTACCTTCTATTTAACTGACTTCTTTTAGAATCTTACATTCTATGGTTGCCATGCAGATTTGTCAACAGAGGGTCTTGGTCAACATTGTTGTTGATGTTTTTGGAGGGATTGGCTGTTTACCCAAGTGAAATACAGTCTGGCCACTCTGGCCAACAAACGACCAGTAATAACATTTCAATTCACAGACTGTTTGAAAAACAAAATGCAAGCGGATCAGTACAAGAAGCAATTATTCCTTATATGTAGATGGGAAAAACATTTTAAACCCTTTTAAAAAACAAACAAAATAAGTGTGTAAATAGTTATTAAGCTAAAAAATATATTTATGGTTTGTCGTAAAGACAAATCCAATATGATACAAAGTGGTGATTTATTGTAAACTTTCAGGGTCAGGATGAGTGTGTTGCTAGGCCTGTAGGAGAAATGTCCCCAATCACCCCTTGAAAAACCATTCAACAAGAAATAGTTTCAAATACTTTCACAAAGAGAGATCTGAGTTATGAAATGATTGATTGTAGTTTTTGGAGGTATTGGGCGCGTTCCTCTGCCCAGGCGTTGCCGACGCACTCCAGGTTTTACAACGTCTGGATAGGTATTTATCGTATAAGATAACCCAAGGATATGTTAAATCAATCTGTCGGTCGAGGAAACAGTCGATGACACGACACGCAACCATTGGTTGATGCATGCAACGTCTGAGCAGGGGAACGCGACCATTCTCACCTCCTAAAGGTCATAGGTCAGAGGTGAGTGTGTGAGGCCTGTGTGAGGGAATGACCCAATTGCTTCCTGTCATAACAATAATCCCTGTCAGACCTGGCAACCACCTTCCCGAACACGACCCTGTCCAGAAACATCCGTGGCCCCTGGACTACCCTTAAACAATTCCTAGACAACTCCTAACTCCTATCATATAACCACTAGACAACTCCTCCTATCATATAACCACTAGACAACTCCTCCTATCA
>NW_024608684.1:0-74587 GCF_018296145.1 Oncorhynchus tshawytscha | reverse complement strand
AAGGCAGGTAACCTAGTGGTTAGAGAGGGGAGGCAGGTAACCTAGTGGTTAGAGAGGGGAGGCAGGTAACCTAGTGGTTAGAGAGGGGAGGCAGGTAACCTAGTGGATTTTGTATAACCTGTATTCTATGCAGTATACATTCTAATATTTCCTCAGACTTCCGGCGCCGACAGAGATGGCCGCCTCGCTTCGCGTTCCTAGGAAACTATGCAGTTTTTTGTTTTTTTACGTGTTATTTCTTACACTAGTACCCCAGGTCATCTTAGGTTTCTTTACATACAGCCGACAAGAACTACTGAATATAAGATCAGCGTCAACTCACCATCAGTACGACCAAGAATATGTTTTTCGCGATGCGGATCCTGAGTTCTGCCTTACAACCAGTGTAACCGAGTGGATCACATGCAGCGACCAAAAAAAAAAAACGACTCAGAAAAAGAGGGAAACGAAGCGGTCTTCTGGTCAGACTCCGGAGACGGGCACATCGTGCACCACTCCCAGCATTCTTCTTGCCAATGTCCAGTCTCTTGACAACAAGGTTGATGAAATCCGAGCAAGGGTAGCATTCCAGAGGGACATCAGAGACTGTAACGTTCTCTGCTTCACGGAAACATGGCTCACTGGAGAGACGCAATCCGAAGCGGTGCAGCCAGCGGGTTTCTCCACGCATCGCGCCGACAGAAACAAACATCTCTCTGGTAAGAAGACGGGCGGGGGCGTATGCCTTATGGCCAACGTGACATGGTGTGATGAAGGAAACATACAGGAACTCAAATCCTTCTGTTCACCGGATTTAGAATTCCTCACAATCAAATGTAGACCGCATTATCTACCAACAGAATTCTCTTCGATTATAATCACAGCCGTATATATCCCCCAAGCAGACACATCGATGGCTCTGAACGAACTTTATTTAACTCTCTGCAAACTGGAAACGATTTATCCGGAGGCTGCATTCATTGTAGCTGGGGATTTTAACAAGGCTAATCTGAAAACAAGACTCCCTAAATTTTATCAGCATATTGATTGCGCAACCAGGGTGGAAAGACCCTGGATCATTGTTACTCTAACTTCCGCGACGCATATAAGGCCCTGCCCCCCCCCCTTTCGGAAAAGCTGACCACGACTCCATTTTGTTGATCCCTGCCTACAGACAGAAACTAAAACAAGAAGCTCCCACGCTGAGGTCTGTCCAACGCTGGTCCGACCAAGCTGACTCCACACTCCAAGACTGCTTCCATCACGTGGACTGGGAGATGTTTCGACAAGGCGTCAGACAACAACATTGACGAATACGCTGATACGGTGTGCGAGTTCATTAGAACGTGCGTTGAAGATGTCGTTCCCATAGCAACGATTAAAACATTCCCTAACCAGAAACCGTGGATTGATGGCAGCATTCGTGTGAAACTGAAGGCACGAACCACTGCTTTTAATCAGGGCAAGGTGTCTGGTAACATGACTGAATACAAACAGTGCAGCTATTCCTCCGCAAGGCTATCAAACAAGCTAAGCGCCAGTACAGAGACAAAGTAGAATCTCAATTCAACGGCTCAGACACAAGAGGTATGTGGCAGGGTCTACAATCAATCACGGACTACAGGAAGAAACCCAGCCCAGTCACGGACCAGGATGTCTTGCTCCCAGGCAGACTAAATAACTTTTTGCCCGCTTTGAGGACAATACAGTGCCACTGACACGGCCTGCAACGGAATCATGCGGTCTCTCCTTCACTGCAGCCGAAGTGAGTAAGACATTTAAACGTGTTAACCCTCGCAAGGCTGCAGGCCCAGACGGCATCCCCAGCCGCGCCCTCAGAGCATGCGCAGACCAGCTGGCCGGTGTGTTTACGGACATATTCAACCAATCCCTATACCAGTCTGCTGTTCCCACATGCTTCAAGAGGGCCACCATTGTTCCTGTTCCCAAGAAAGCTAAGGTAATTGAGCTAAACGACTACCGCCCGTAGCACTCACATCCGTCATCATGAAGTGCTTTGAGACTAGTCAAGGACCATATCACCTCCACCCTACCTGACACCCTTGACCCACTCCAATTTGCTTACCGCCCAAATAGGTCCACAGACGATGCAATCTCAACCACACTGCACACTGCCCTAACCCATCTGGACAAGAGGAATACCTAGGTGAGAATGCTGTTCATCGACTACAGCTCGGCATTCAACACCATAGTACCCTCCAAGCTCGTCATCAAGCTCGAGACCCTGGGTCTCGACCCCGCCCTGTGCAACTGGGTACTGGACTTCCTGACGGGCCGCCCCAGGTGGTGAGGGTAGGCAACAACATCTCCTCCCCGCTGATCCTCAACACTGGGGCCCCACAAGGGTGCGTTCTGAGCCCCTCCTGTACTCCCTGTTCACCCACGACTGCGTGGCCATGCACGCCTCCAACTCAATCATCAAGTTTGCGGACGACACAACAGTGGTAGGCTTGATTACCAACAACGACGAGACGGCCTACAGGGAGGAGGTGAGGGCCCTCGGAGTGTGGTGTCAGGAAAATAACCTCACACTCAACGTCAACAAAACTAAGGAGATGATTGTGGACTTCAGGAAACAGCAGAGGGAACACCCCCATCCACATCGATGGAACAGTAGTGGAGAGGGTAGCAAGTTTTAAGTTCCTCGGCATACACATCACAGACAAACTGAATTGGTCCACTCACACAGACAGCATCGTGAGGAAGGCGCAGCAGCGCCTCTTCAACCTCAGGAGGCTGAAGAAATTCGGCTTGTCACCAAAAGCACTCACAAACTTCTACAGATGCACAATCGAGAGCATCCTGGCGGGCTGTATCACCGCCTGGTATGGCAACTGCACCGCCCTCAACCGTAAGGCTCTCCAGAGGGTAGTGAGGTCTGCACAACGCATCACCGGGGGCAAACTACCTGCCCTCCAGGACACCTACACCACCCGATGCTACAGGAAGGCCATAAAGATCATCAAGGACATCAACCACCCGAGCCACTGCCTGTTCACCCCGCTGTCATCCAGAAGGCGAGGTCAGTACAGGTGCATCAAAGCTGGGACCGAGAGACTGAAAAACAGCTTCTATCTCAAGGCCATCAGACTGTTAAACAGCCACCACTAACATTGAGTGGCTACTGCCAACACACTGTCAATGACACTGACTCTACTCCAGCCACTTTAATCATGGGAATTGATGGGAAATTATGTAAATATATCACTAGCCACTTTAAACAATGCTACCTTATATAATGTTACTTACCCTACATTGTTCATCTCATATGCATACGTTGATACTGTACTCTATATCATCGACTGCATCCTTATGTAATACATGTATCACTAGCCACTTTAACTATGCCACTTGGTTTACATACTTATCTCATATGTATATACTGTACTCGATATCATCTACTGTATCTTGCCTATGCTGCTCTGTACCATCACTCATTCATATATCCTTATGTACATATTCTTTATCCCCTTACACTGTGTATAAGACAGTAGTTTTTTTTTTTTGGAATTGTTAGTTAGATTACTTGCTCGTTATTACTGCATTGTCGGAACTAGAAGCACAAGCATTTCGCTACACTCGCATTAACATCTGCTAACCATGTGTATGTGACAAATAAAATTTGATTTGATTTGGTTAGAGAGGGGAGGCAGGTAACCTAGTGGTTAGAGAGGGGAGGCAGGTAACCTAGTGGTTAGAGAGGGGAGGCAGGTAACCTAGTGGTTAGAGAGGGGAGGCAGGTAACCTAGTGGTTAGAGAGGGGGGGGCAGGTAGCCTAGTGGTTAGAGAGGGGGGGCAGGTAGCCTAGTGGTTAGAGAGGGGGGGGCAGGTAACCTAGTGGTTAGAGAGGGGGCAGGTAGCCTAGTGGTTAGAGAAGGGGGGGGGGCAGGTAGCCTAGTGGTTAGAGAGGGGGGGGCAGGTAGCCTAGTGGTTAGAGAAGGGGGGCAGGTAGCCTAGTGGTTAGAGAGGGGGGCAGGTAGCCTAGTGGTTAGAGAGGGGGCAGGTAGCCTAGTGGTTAGAGAGGGGGGCAGGTAGCCTAGTGGTTAGAGAGGGGGAGGCAGGTAGCCTAGTGGTTAGAGGGGGGAGGCAGGTAGCCTAGTGGTTAGAGAGGGGGCAGGTAGCCTAGTGGTTAGAGAGGGGGGCAGGTAGCCTAGTGGTTAGAGAGGGGAGGCAGGTAACCTAGTGGTTAGAGAAGGGGGGGTAGGTAGCCTAGTGGTTAGGTGGGGGCAGGTAACCTAGTGGTCAGAGGATGTGGATTTTAGTGATCACTTCAGGTAGCCTAGTGGTTAGAGAGGGGGGCAGGTAACCTAGTGGTCAGAGGATGTGGATTTTAGTGATCACTTTAGGTAGCCTAGTGGTTAGAGAGGGGGCAGGTAACCTAGTGGTTAGAGAGGGGGCAGGTAACCTAGTGGTTAGAGAAGGGGGCAGGTAGCCTAGTGGTTAGAGAGGGGAGGCAGGTAACCTAGTGGTTAGAGAGGGGAGGCAGGTAACCTAGTGGTTAGAGAGGGAAGGCAGGTAACCTAGTGGTTAGAGAGGGGAGGCAGGTAACCTAGTGGTTAGAGAGGGGAGGCAGGTAACCTAGTGGTTAGAGAGGGGAGGCAGGTAACCTAGTGGTTAGAGAGGGGGGCAGGTAGCCTAGTGGTTAGAGAGGGGGGCAGGTAACCTAGTGGTTAGAGGGGGGGGGCAGGTAACCTAGTGGTTAGAGAAGGGGGGCAGGTAGCCTAGTGGTTAGAGAAGGGGGGGCAGGTAGCCTAGTGGTTAGAGAGGGGGCAGGTAACCTAGTGGTTAGAGAAGGGGGCAGGTAGCCTAGTGGTTAGAGAGGGGGGGCAGGTAACCTAGTGGTTAGAGAAGGGGGGCAGGTAGCCTAGTGGTTAGAGAGGGGGGGGGGGGCAGGTAGCCTAGTGGTTAGAGAGGGGGGCAGGTAGCCTAGTGGTTAGAGAGGGGGCAGGTAGCCTAGTGGTTAGAGAGGGGGGCAGGTAGCCTAGTGGTTAGAGAGGGGGGGCAGGTAGCCTAGTGGTTAGAGAGGGGGGCAGGTAGCCTAGTGGTTAGAGAGGGGGGGCAGGTAGCCTAGTGGTTAGAGAGGGGGCAGGTAGCCTAGTGGTTAGAGAGGGGGCAGGTAGCCTAGTGGTTAGAGAGGGGTGGGGCAGGTAGCCTAGTGGTTAGAGGGGGAGGCAGGTAGCCTAGTGGTTAGAGAGGGGGCAGGTAGCCTAGTGGTTAGAGAGGGGGGGCAGGTAGCCTAGTGGTTAGAGAGGGGGGGGCAGGTAGCCTAGTGGTTAGAGGGGGGGCAGGTAGCCTAGTGGTTAGAGGGGGGGCAGGTAGCCTAGTGGTTAGAGAAGGGGGGTAGGTAGCCTAGTGGTTAGAGGGGGGGGCAGGTAGCCTAGTGGTTAGAGAGGGGGGCAGGTAGCCTAGTGGTTAGAGGGGGGGGCAGGTAGCCTAGTGGTTAGAGGGGGAGGCAGGTAGCCTAGTGGTTAGAGGGGGAGGCAGGTAGCCTAGTGGTTAGAGGGGGAGGCAGGTAGCCTAGTGGTTAGAGAAGGGGGGGGCAGGTAGCCTAGTGGTTAGAGGGGGGCAGGTAGCCTAGTGGTTAGAGGGGGGGCAGGTAGCCTAGTGGTTAGAGGGGGAGGCAGGTAGCTAGTGGTTAGAGGGGGGGAGGCAGGTAGCCTAGTGGTTAGAGGGGAGGCAGGTAGCCTAGTGGTTAGAGGGGGAGGCAGGTAGCCTAGTGGTTAGAGGGGGAGGCAGGTAGCCTAGTGGTTAGAGGGGGAGGCAGGTAGCCTAGTGGTTAGAGGGGGAGGCAGGTAGCCTAGTGGTTAGAGGGGGAGGCAGGTAGCCTAGTGGTTAGAGGGGGAGGCAGGTAACCGAAAGGTTGCTGGATCGAATCCCGAGCTGACAAGGTAGAAATCTGTTGTTCTGTCACCGAACAAGGCTGTAAACCCACAATTCCCTGTTAGGCCGTCATTGTAAACAATATATTTTTCTTAACTGACATGCCTAAAAAGTTAAATAAAAATATAAAACCCAGAATGAAATCAGGGCCTAAAGGTCTAAATATGGTTCCCATTTATATACAGAAGGTTTCCTGTTGACTTCTTCTTGTTCAGAAGTTAGAGGAGATCGTACCCTCATGTCTGGTCAGTTGTCCACAGATGATCTCCTGTAGAGATCGTACCCTCATGTCTGGTCAGTTGTCCACAGATGATCTCCTGTAGAGATCGTACCCTCATGTCTGGTCAGTTGTCCACAGATGATCTCCTGTAGAGATCGTACCCTCATGTCTGGTCAGTTGTCCACAGATGATCTCCTGTAGAGATCCTACCCTCATGTCTGGTCAGTTGTCCACAGATGATCTCCTGTAGAGATCGTACCCTCATGTCTGGTCAGTTGTCCACAGATGATCTCCTCTAGAGATCGTACCCTCATGTCTGGTCAGTTGTCCACAGATGATCTCCTCTAGAGATCGTACCCTCATGTCTGGTCAGTTGTCCACAGATGATCTCCTGTAGAGATCCTACCCTCATGTCTGGTCAGTTGTCCACAGATGATCTCCTGTAGAGATCGTACCCTCATGTCTGGTCAGTTGTCCACAGATGATCTCCTGTAGAGATCGTACCTCATGTCTGGTCAGTTGTCCACAGATGATCTCCTCTAGAGATCGTACCCCACATCCATTAGCATTGCCAGACCCAGGCTCCAACCCACTGAGCCAATGCAGTGACTTATTTAATTGTATTCCCTGTTTCTAGGAGCTGAAACTGCCCTTTACCTTCCTGAGCGGTCACATCCATGAGTTGCGTATCCACGTACCCTGGACCAAACTGGGCTCAGTTGTCATCACCATTAACACAATGGAGTGTATCCTCAAACTGAAGGACGGAGCACAGGTTGGTACCACTGGGTTTGATATATATAGTACAGGAGCTCACTGATGATCAGTGCATGCAGACAAGTGCAGTACTCCAATTTAGATTCATACCGGAGCTCACTGATGATCAGTGCACTGCAGACAACTGCAGTACTCCATTTTAGTGCATACTGTCATGGTATTCCAAGCTGGTGTGTATTCCTGAGACCTACAGTCTTGCTGTATCACTGAAAGAAGTTCAAGCCTTCCTTCGATATCTTAAGGGGAGAGGTTTGTACATGACCCAAGTTAGAATCTCTGTCATATAACGTTCCACAGGAATAGACTTGGTTTAAATCGTATTGTTGGTTTCTTCCCGATCCAACTTCCTTTCTAGACTCCTCTACCCAGAACCCCCTCTGTCCCCTCAGCAGTCCAACAGCCCCATGGCTCAGTGTTGGCTCAGGTTGGCTTAGGGTCTCAGACATGTTGGCTTAGGGTCTCAGACAGGTTGGCTTAGGGTCTCAGACATGTTGGCTTAGGGTCTCAGACAGGTTGGCTTAGGGCCTCAGGCAGGTTGGCTTAGGGTCTCAGACATGTTGGCTTAGGGCCTCAGGCAGGTTGGCCTAGAGTCTCAGGCAGGTTGGCTTAGGGTCTCAGGCAGGTTGGCTTAGGGTCTCAGACAGGTTGGCTTAGGGTCTCAGACAGGTTGGCTTAGGGTCTCAGACAGGTTGGCTTAGGGTCTCAGACAGGTTGGCTTAGGGTCTCAGGCAGGTTGGCTTAGGGTCTCAGACAGGTTGGCTTAGGGTCTCAGGCAGGTTGGCTTAGGGTCTCAGGCAGGTTGGCTTAGGGTCTCAGGCAGGTTGGCTTAGGGTCTCAGGCAGGTTGGCTTAGGGTCTCAGGCAGGTTGGCTTAGGGTCTCAGGCAGGTTGGCTTAGGGTCTCAGGCAGGTTGGCTTAGGGTCCTCAGGCAGGTTGGCTTAGGGCCTCAGGCAGGTTGGCTTAGGGCCTCAGGCAGGTTGGCTTAGGGCCTCAGGCAGGTTGGCTTAGGGCCTCAGGCAGGTTGGCTTAGGGTCTCAGACAGGTTGGCTTAGGGTCTCAGGCAGGTTGGCTTAGGGTCTCAGGCAGGTTGGCCATTTTAGGGTCTCAGGCAGGTTGGCTTAGGGTCTCAGGCAGGTGGCTTAGGGTCTCAGGCAGGTTGGCTTAGGGTCTCAGACAGGTTGGCTTAGGGTCTCAGACAGGTTGGCTTAGGGTCTCAGGCAGGTTGGCTTAGGGTCTCAGGCAGGTTGGCTTAGGGTCTCAGGCAGGTTGGCTTAGGGCCTCAGGCAGGTTGGCTTAGGGTCTCAGACAGGTGGCTTAGGGTCTCAGGCAGGTTGGCTTAGGGTCTCAGGCATATTAGGGTCTCAGGCAGGAATTAGGGTCTCAGGCAGGTTGGCTTAGGGTCTCAGGCAGGTTGGCTTAGGGTCTCAGGCAGGTTGGCTTAGGGTCTCAGGCAGGTTGGCTTAGGGTCTCAGGCAGGTTGGCTTAGGGTCTCAGGCAGGTTGGCTTGGGCCTCAGGCAGGTTGGCAAGGGCCTCAGGCAGGTGGCTTAGGGTCTCAGGCAGGTTGGCTTAGGGTCTCAGGCAGGTTGGCTTAGGGTCTCAGACAGGTTGGCTTAGGGTCTCAGGCAGGTTGGCTTAGGGTCTCAGGCAGGTTGGCTTAGGGTCTCAGGCAGGTTGGCTTAGGGCCTCAGGCAGGTTGGCTTAGGGTCTCAGACAGGTTGGCTTAGGGTCTCAGGCAGGTTGGCTTAGGGTCTCAGGCAGGTTGGCTTAGGGTCTCAGGCAGGTTGGCTTAGGGTCTCAGGCAGGTTGGCTTAGGGTCTCAGGCAGGTTGGCTTAGGGTCTCAGGCAGGTTGGCTTAGGGTCTCAGACAGGTTGGCTTAGGGTCTCAGGCAGGTTGGCTTAGGGTCTCAGGCAGGTTGGCTTAGGGTCTCAGGCAGGTTGGCTTAGGGTCTCAGGCAGGTTGGCTTAGGGCCTCAGGCAGGTTGGCTTAGGGCCTCAGGCAGGTTGGCTTAGGGTCTCAGGCAGGTTGGCTTAGGGTCTCAGGCAGGTTGGCTTAGGGTCTCAGGCAGGTTGGCTTAGGGTCTCAGGCAGGTTGGCTTAGGGTCTCAGACAGGTTGGCTTAGGGTCTCAGACAGGTTGGCTTAGGGCCTCAGACAGGTTGGCTTAGGGTCTCAGACAGGTTGGCTTAGGGTCTCAGACAGGTTGGCTTAGGGCCTCAGACAGGTTGGCTTAGGGCCTCAGACAGGTTGGCTTAGGGTCTCAGACAGGTTGGCTTAGGGTCTCAGACAGGTTGGCTTAGGGCCTCAGACAGGTTGGCTTAGGGTCTCAGGCAGGTTGGCTTAGGGCCTCAGGCAGGTTGGCTTAGGGCCTCAGGCAGGTTGGCTTAGGGCCTCAGACAGGTTGGCTTAGGGCCTCAGACAGGGTGCTCATTTTGACACTTCGTTTCTTCGTCTTGCGTCTCTAACTCTAAGGTCCGCATCTCCAATTGGTCTGCATGTCTAATGAGCGCCCGTAGAGCCGATTTAACCACGGTGCCTCAGAGGGGCAGATTAAAGCTGACTGGAATCACAGCCTGTTGGTACCGTTATTTTGTTGTGTTGTAACGTTCCAACCCAGACAAAGGGGTTGAAAGGTGTTCATTTGACAGGGATAAGTAGCAGCTGCTGTTATCATCTTCATCAACACTTAATTATTCTTGCAGTCTGTGTGAAGGTGTCAACTAACTCCCTGGCTGTTTTTAGAGCAGGGCTGAGTGACGTCAACTAGCTCCCAGGCTGTTTTTAGAGCAGGGCTGAGTGATGTCAACTAACTCCCAGGCTGATTTTAGAGCAGGGCTGAGTGATGTCAACTAACTCCCAGGCTGTTTTTAGAGCAGGGCTGAGTGACGTCAACTAACTCCCTGGCTGTTTTTAGAGCAGGGCTGAGTGATGTCAACTAACTCCCAGGTTGTTTTTAGAGCAGGGCTGAGTGACGTCAACTAACTCCCAGGCTGTTTTTAGAGCAGGGCTGAGTGATGTCAACTAACTCCTGGCTGTTTTTAGAGCAGGGCTGAGTGACGTCAACTAACTCCCTGGCTGTTTTTAGAGCAGGGCTGAGTGATGTCAACTAACTCCCTGGCTGTTTTTAGAGCAGGGCTGAGTGATGTCAACTAACTCCCTGGCTGTTTTTAGAGCAGGGCTGAGTGATGTCAACTGACTCCCAGGCTGTTTTTAGAGCAGGGCTGAGTGATGTCAACTGACTCCCAGGCAGTTTTTAGAGCAGGGCTGAGTGACGTCAACTAACTCCCAGGCTGTTTTTAGAGCAGGGCTGAGTGATGTCAACTAACTCCCAGGCTGATTTTAGAGCAGGGCTGAGTGATGTCAACTAACTCCCAGGCTGTTTTTAGAGCAGGGCTGAGTGATGTCAACTAACTCCCAGGTTGTTTTTAGAGCAGGGCTGAGTGACGTCAACTAACTCCCAGGCTGTTTTTAGAGCAGGGCTGAGTGATGTCAACTAACTCCCAGGCTGTTTTTTAGAGCAGGGCTGAGTGACGTCAACTAACTCCCTGGCTGTTTTTAGAGCAGGGCTGAGTGATGTCAACTAACTCCCTGGCTGTTTTTAGAGCAGGGCTGAGTGATGTCAACTAACTCCCTGGCTGTTTTTAGAGCAGGGCTGAGTGATGTCAACTATCTCCTGGCTGTTTTTAGAGCAGGGCTGAGTGATGTCAACTAACTCCCAGGCTGTTTTTAGAGCAGGGCTGAGTGATGTCAACTATCTCCCTGGCTGTTTTTAGAGCAGGGCTGAGTGATGTCAACTAACTCCCTGGCTGTTTTTAGAGCAGGGCTGAGTGATGTCAACTATCTCCCTGGCTGTTTTTAGAGCAGGGCTGAGTGATGTCAACTAACTCCCAGGCTGTTTTTAGAGCAGGGCTGAGTGATGTCAACTAACTCCCAGGCTGTTTTTAGAGCAGGGCTGAGTGATGTCAACTAACTCCCTGGCTGTTTTTAGAGCAGGGCTGAGTGATGTCAACTAACTCCCTGGCTGTTTTTAGAGCAGGGCTGAGTGATGTCAACTAACTCCCAGGCTGATTTTAGAGCAGGGCTGAGTGATGTCAACTAACTCCCTGGCTGTTTTTAGAGCAGGGCTGAGTGATGTCAACTAACTCCCTGGCTGTTTTTAGAGCAGGGCTGAGTGATGTCAACTAGCTCCCAGGCTGTTTTTAGAGCAGGGCTGAGTGATGTCAACTAACTCCCAGGCTGTTTTTAGAGCAGGGCTGAGTGATGTCAACTATCTCCTGGCTGTTTTTAGAGCAGGGCTGAGTGATGTCAACTAACTCCCAGGCTGTTTTTAGAGCAGGGCTGAGTGATGTCAACTAACTCCCAGGCTGTTTTTAGAGCAGGGCTGAGTGATGTCAACTAGCTCCCTGGCTGTTTTTAGAGCAGGGCTGAGTGACGTCAACTAACTCCCAGGCTGTTTTTAGAGCAGGGCTGAGTGATGTCAACTAACTCTCTGGCTGTTTTTAGAGCAGGGCTGAGTGACGTCAACTAACTCCCAGGCTGTTTTTAGAGCAGGGCTGAGTGACGTCAACTAACTCCCAGGCTGTTTTTTAGAGCAGGGCTGAGTGATGTCAACTAACTCCCAGGCTGTTTTTTAGAGCAGGGCTGAGTGATGTCATGGTCTCTGTACAGTTGCTTTGTTATATTCTCGTCAGGTTTTCTAGAAGCTGTTGGGGGAATGAAAGCGGCGTTGGCCGCTGCTTTAAAGGAGCTCTTCAATGACGAGCACATTGGGGAACTCAAGGATGACAGTGTCCTCCCATGTTATTCACCCTGCCAGAAGGAAACATTCTGCAAATGCTCTTTTTAATGTCTCTGTAAATGTGGCTGGGTTTATTTCTTAGCATCAGGCAGAGAGATCAGTAGTTTTAGTAGTAAACGGCTGTTTAAAAAAAAAAAAGAAGTGACTGTCTTTTGTGAGTTTGGTTGTACAACTTCAAGCCAACACAATTGCTCACACTGCTCAGCAAATGTACTTTTCAGAACGAGGACTGATTGCCAGTGACCAGAAATATTCAGAGAACGTCTCGGATTATAGTGTTGCTGGTTAGGCCTAATTCCACCACTAGTATTTTTACTATTGAACCGTGGCAAGTGACTAAAACTGCAGTTAAAAGCAGTGTATTGTTAGTCAGTAGTGATATTTTACTGGGCTCACTTATTACATGAACTGTACCTTCCAAATGGCACCCTGTTCCCTACATAGTGCTGTACTTTTAATCAGAGTCTTGGTCTAAAGTAGTGCACTACATAGGGGAAGAGGGTTCCATTTGGTCCTGGTCTAAAGTAGTGCACTACATAGGGGAAGAGGGTTCCATTGGGTCCTGGTCTAAAGTAGTGCACTACATAGGGAAAGAGGGTGCCATTTGAGACTCAATCAAAGATCATGGTTGTCAAGACAGTCCCACTTCTCTCTCTACCGGCCCAAGCTGCATGTCTGACAGGAAGAAGGGATTATGTTCTTGTAGTTGGTCGGTATTAGAGGCAGTGATTATGTAGTTGGTCGGTATTAGAGGCAGGGATTATGTAGTTGGTCGGTATTAGAGGCAGGGATTATGTAGTTGGTCGGTATTAGAGGCAGTGATTATGTAGTTGGTCGGTATTAGAGGCAGTGATTATGTAGTTGGTCGGTATTAGAGGCAGTGATTATGTAGTTGGTCGGTATTAGAGGCAGGGATTATGTAGTTGGTCGGTATTAGAGGCAGTGATTGTGTCCTTGTAGTTGGTCGGTATTAGAGGCAGGGATTATGTCCTTGTAGTTGGTCGGTATTAGAGGCAGGGATTATGTCCTTATAGTTGGTCGGTATTAGGCAGGGATTATGTCCTTATAGTTGGTCGGTATTAGAGGCAGGGATTATGTAGTTGGTCCTTATTAGAGGCAGTGATTGTGTCCTTGTAGTTGGTCGGTATTAGAGGCAGTGATTGTGTCCTTGTAGTTGGTCGGTATTAGAGGCAGGGATTATGTAGTTGGTCGGTATTAGAGGCAGTGATTGTGTCCTTGTAGTTGGTCGGTATTAGAGGCAGTGATTGTGTCCTTGTAGTTGGTCGGTATTAGAGGCAGTGAAAACCTACTTTGAGTCTTAGCAGCACCACCACTGAAACTGAACCGAAATCTGAGAACGATTACCCCCAAAATAAATATTTATAATTTATTTAGGTTTGATTTATAAATATTTTGATCATGGGGAAAGTGTAGTATGAAAGACATTTTGTGAGATTTATTTGTGCTGAAGAGTCTGGTTGTGGGTCTGGTTGTGGTCGTACCTATTCTATACCACCCATGCTGTTGCCAAGTAGAAAGGCAAGCTGACAGTGTGGAGCTCAGAGAGCAGAATACGCACCTAATGGCGCCCTATTCCCTATATAGTACACTGCTGTTAACCAGAGGCCTATGAGCCCTATGAAGATGGTAGGGTTCCAATTGGCCCTCGCCCCCCTGTATGGAGTGTCTCAAGGCCAGATGTCCCCGTCACTAGAAACACATTGTAAGGGAAGTCAATTACACCTAATTATGTAGACTTCAGGCTAAAGACTCGGGAACACATGAGCTTGAGCAGGCCAGAACTAATGTTAAATATCATAGTATGTAGCTGGCTACTGCTGCAGAGATCGTATTCCCTGTGGAAAGACTCGGGTCCGTACACAGCTCAGGGTCACGGCCAAGCAGTGGAATGTACTCTCATGTACAACTACTATTCTCAAAACAAGTATTTGTTACAGATGTTTTTCCTAAAGGTCCCGTCCCCGGTCAAGAAAATGATTTTTGGGGGGTGAAAATTGCAAATGACGTTTGGACAAATTTTATTCAATGTTATTCTCACCCGGGAGACACACAATTTGGAGCCAAGCCAGACTTCCAACAGAAGTCCTGCTAGGCAGCGGGAGGAATTGAAATGAGCTGTCTGGAGGGCCCAGGGTACTTCTCTCTGTCTGGAGGGCCCAGGGTATTTGAGGGGAGGTAGGAGGGCCCTTTCAGTTCGGGAGGAATTGAAATGAGCTGTCTGGAGGGCCCAGGGTACTTCTCTCCTATTTGAGGGGAGGTAGGAGGGCCCTTTCAGTTCGGGAGGAATTGAAATGAGCTGTCTGGAGGGCCCAGGGTACTTCTCTCCTATTTGAGGGGGAGGTAGGAGGACCCTTTCAGTTCTGACGCCAGCATAATGGACACAGCCTTTTCTTATCCTAGTGATTTGTGACATGTCATGTTCATATACTACATTGTACTGATAAAGGTATTTATTTAACTACTCATTAAAGGATGGCAGTGGCACCCTCCTAGAGCTCAGTACCACCCGTCACTGGGAGGTACCTGGAGGGTACCTCCTTCCTACTGGTCCTCCTCAACCTGGAGGGGCTTCCTACTGGTCCTCCTCAACCTGGAGGGGCTTCCTACTGGTCCTCCTCAACCTGGAGGGGCTTCCTACTGGTGCTCCTCAACCTGGAGGGGCTTCTTACTAGTCCTACTGAACCTGGAGGGGAGGGGCTTCCTACTGGCCCTCCTGAACCTGGAGGGGAGGGGCTTCCTAATGGCCCTCCTGAACCTGGAGGGGAGGGGCTTCCTACTGGCCCTCCTGAACCTGGAGGGGAGGGGCTTCCTACTGGTCCTCCTCATCCTGGAGGGAGGAGCTTCCTACTGCTCCTCCTCAACCTGGAGGGGCTTCCTACTGCTCCTCCTCATCCTGGAGGGGCTTCCTACTGCTCCTCCTCAACCTGGAGGGGCCTCCTACTGCTCCTCCTCAACCTGTAGGGGCTTCCTACTGCTCCTCCTCAATCCGGAGGGGAGGGGCTTCCTACTGCTCCTCCTCAATCCGGAGGGGAGGGGCTTCCTACTGCTCCTCCTCAATCCGGAGGGGAGGGTCTTCCTACTGGTCCTCCTCAACCTGGAGGGGAGGAGCTTCCTACTGGTACTCCTCAACCAGGAGGGGAGGGGCTTTCTACTGGTCCTCCTCAACCTGGAGGGGAGGGGCTTCCTACTGGTCCTCCTCAACCTGGAGAGGAGGGGCTTCCTACTGGTCCTCCTAAACCTGGAGGGGAGGGACTTCCTGCTGGCCCTCCTCAACCTGGAGGGAGGGACTTCCTGCTGGTCCTCCTCAACCTGGGGGAGGGGCTTCCTGCTGGTCCTCCTAAACCTGGAGGGAGGGGCTTCCTACTGGTCCTCCTAAACCTGGAGGGGAGGGGCTTCCTACTGGTCCTCCGAAACCTGGAGGGGAGGGGCTTCCTACTGGTCCTCCTAAACCTGGAGGGGGGGGCTTCTTACTGGTCCTCCTAAACCTGGAGGGGAGGGGCTTCCTGCTGGTCCTCCTTAACCTGGAGTGGCATCCTACTGGTCCTCCTTAACCTGGAGTGGCATCCTACTGGTCCTCCTTAACCTGGAGTGGCATCCTACTGGTCCTCCTTAACCTGGAGGGGAGGGACTTTCTGCTGGTCCTCCTTAACCTGGAGTGGCATCCTACTGGTCCTCCTTAACCTGGAGTGGCATCCTACTGGTCCTCCTTAACCTGGAGGGAGGGACTTCCTGCTGGTCCTCCTTAACTTGGAGGGGAGGGACTTCCTGCTGGTCCTCCTTAACCTGGAGGGGAGGGACTTCCTGCTGGTCCTCCTTAACTTGGAGGGGAGGGACTTCCTGCTGGTCCTCCTTAACCTGGAGGGGAGGGACTTCCTGCTGGTCCTCCTTAACCTGGAGGGGAGGGACTTCCTGCTGGTCCTCCTTAACCTGGAGGGGAGGGACTTCCTGCTGGTCCTCCTTAACCTGGAGGGGAGGGACTTCCTGCTGGTCCTCCTTAACTTGGAGGGGAGGGACTTCCTGCTGGTCCTCCTTAACCTGGAGGGGAGGGACTTCCTGCTGGTCCTCCTTAACTTGGCAGTTTGGCATCCTGCTGGTCCTCCTTAACCTGGAGTGGCATCCTGCTGGTCCTCCTTAACCTGGAGTGGCATCCTACTGGTCCTCCTTAACCTGGAGGAGGGACTTCCTGCTGGTCCTCCTTAACTTGGAGGGGAGAGACTTCCTGCTGGTCCTCCTTAACCTGGAGTGGCATCCTGCTGGTCCTCCTTAACCTGGAGTGGCATCCTACTGGTCCTCCTTAACCTGGAGTGGCATCCTACTGGTCCTCCTTAACCTGGAGTGGCATCCTGCTGGTCCTCCTTAACCTGGAGGGGAGGGACTTCCTGCTGGTCCTCCTTAACCTGGAGTGGCATCCTACTGGTCCTCCTTAACCTGGAGTGGCATCCTGCTGGTCCTCCTTAACCTGGAGTGGAGGGGCTTCCTACTGGTCCTCCTTAACCTGGAGTGGCATCCTGCTGGTCCTCCTTAACCTCTTCCAGCAGAAAGCTGATACACACTGAAGCTCCCGACGAACAGTTCTTGTCCTGATGTTGCTTTCAGAGGCAGTTTGGAACTCGTTAGTGAGTG
This sequence comes from Oncorhynchus tshawytscha, assembly GCF_018296145.1. Classification (NCBI taxonomy): domain Eukaryota; kingdom Metazoa; phylum Chordata; class Actinopteri; order Salmoniformes; family Salmonidae; genus Oncorhynchus; species Oncorhynchus tshawytscha. The sequence goes on along the minus strand of NW_024608684.1, from coordinate 58,272 downwards.
TTACAACCGAGGACAGACAATTTTTTTACGCACCTCAGCCCACGTTGGTCCCGTGCTGTGAGCTTGTGTGGCCTACCACTTCACGGCTGAGCCGTTGTTGTTCCTAGACGTTTCCACCTCACAATAACTGCACTTAGAGTTGACCTGGGGCAGCTCTAGCAGGGCAGAAATTTGACGAACTGACTTGTTGGAAAGGTGGCATCCTATGACGGTGCCACGTTGAACATGCATCCTCATACTGCTGTATATATAGTGTATGAAGAGGTGTCCTGTATATATAGTGTATGAAGGGGTGTCCATACTGCTGTATATATAGTGTATGAAGGGGTGTCCATACTGCTGTATATATAGTGTATGAAGGGGTGTCCTCATACTGCTGTATATATAGTGGATGAAGGGGTGTCCTGTATATATAGTGTTTGAAGGGGTGTCCTGTGTATATATAGTGTATGAAGGGGTGTCCTCATACTGCTGTGTATATAGTGGATGAAGGGGTGTCCTGTATATATAGTGTATGAAGGGGTGTCCTCATACGGCTGTATATATAGTGTATGAAGGGGTGTCCTGTATATATAGTGTATGAAGGGGTGTCCTGTGTATATATAGTGTATGAAGGGGTGTCCTGTGTATATATAGTGGATGAAGGGGTGTCCTGTATATATAGTGGATGAAGGGGTGTCCTGTATATATAGTGGATGAAGGGGTGTCCTGTATATATAGTGGATGAAGGGGTGTCCTGTATATATAGTGGATGAAGGGGTGTCCTGTATATATAGTGGATGAAGGGGTGTCCTCATACTGCTGTATATAGAGTGGATGAAGGGGTGTCCTCATACTGCTGTATATATAGTGTATGAAGGGGTGTCCTGTATATATAGTGTATGAAGGGGTGTCCTCATACTGCTGTATATATAGTGTATGAAGGGGTGTCCTGTATATATAGTGTATGAAGAGGTGTCCTGTATATATAGTGGATGAAGGGGTGTCCACATACTGCTGTATATATAGTGTATGAAGGGGTGTCCTGTATATATAGTGGATGAAGGGGTGTCCTCATACTGCTGTATATATAGTGTATGAAGGGGTGTCCTGTATATATAGTGTATGAAGGGGTGTCCTGTATATATAGTGTATGAAGGGGTGTCCTGTATATATAGTGTATGAAGGGGTGTCCTCATTCTGCTGTATATATAGTGGATGAAGGGGTGTCCTCATTCTGCTGTATATATAGTGTATGAAGGGGTGTCCTCATTCTGCTGTATATATAGTGTATGAAGGGGTGTCCTGTATATATAGAGTATGAAGGGGTGTCCACATACTGCTGTATATATAGTGTATGAAGGGGAGTCCTGTATATATAGTGGGTGAAGGGGTGTCCTGTATATATAGTGGATGAAAGGGTGTCCTGTATATATAGTGGATGAAGGGGTGTCCTGTATATATAGTGGATGAAGGGGTGTCCTGTATATATAGTGGGTGAAGGGGTGTCCTGTATATATAGTGGATGAAAGGGTGTCCTGTATATATAGTGGATGAAGGGGTGTCCTGTATATATAGTGGATGAAGGGGTGTCCTGTATATATAGTGGATGAAGGGGTGTCCTGTATATATAGTGGATGAAGGGGTGTCCTGTATATATAGTGGATGAAGGGGTGTCCTGTATATATAGTGGATGAAGGGGTGTCCTGTATATATAGTGGATGAAGGGGTGTCCTGTATATATAGGGGATGAAGGGGTGTCCTGTATATGTAGTGGATGAAGGGGTGTCCTTATACTGCTGTATATAGAGTGGATGAAGGGGTGTCCTGTATATATAGTGGATGAAGGGGTGTCCTCATACTGCTGTATATATAGTGGATGAAGGGGTGTTCATACTGCTGTATATATAGTGTATGAAGGGGTGTCCTGTATATATAGTGGATGAAGGGGTGTCCTGTATATATAGTGTATGAAGGGGTGTCCTGTATATATAGTGGATGAAGGGGTGTCCTGTATATATAGTGGATGAAGGGGTGTCCTGTATATATAGTGGATGAAGGGGTGTCCTGTATATATAGTGGATGAAGGGGTGTCCTGTATATATAGTGGATCAAGGGGTGTCCTGTATATATAGTGGATGAAGGGGTGTCCTGTATATATAGTGGATGAAGGGGTGTCCTGTATATATAGTGGATGAAGGGGTGTCCTGTATATAGTGGATGAAGGGGTGTCCTGTATATATAGTGGATGAAGGGGTGTCCTCATACTGCTGTATATAGAGTGGATGAAGGGGTGTCCTCATACTGCTGTATATATAGTGTATGAAGGGGTGTCCTGTATATATAGTGTATGAAGGGGTGTCCTCATACTGCTGTATATATAGTGTATGAAGGGGTGTCCTGTATATATAGTGTATGAAGAGGTGTCCTGTATATATAGTGGATGAAGGGGTGTCCACATACTGCTGTATATATAGTGTATGAAGGGGTGTCCTGTATATATAGTGGATGAAGGGGTGTCCTCATACTGCTGTATATATAGTGTATGAAGGGGTGTCCTGTATATATAGTGGATGAAGGGGTGTCCTGTATATATAGTGTATGAAGGGGTGTCCTGTATATATAGTGTATGAAGGGGTGTCCTCATACTGCTGTATATATAGTGGATGAAGGGGTGTCCTGTATATATAGTGTATGAAGGGGTGTCCTCATACTGCTGTATATATAGTGTATGAAGGGGTGTCCTGTATATATAGTGTATGAAGGGGTGTCCTCATACTGCTGTATATATAGTGTATGAAGGGGAGTCCTGTATATATAGTGGGTGAAGGGGTGTCCTGTATATATAGTGGATGAAAGGGTGTCCTGTATATATAGTGGATGAAGGGGTGTCCTGTATATATAGTGGATGAAGGGGTGTCCTGTATATATAGTGGGTGAAGGGGTGTCCTGTATATATAGTGGATGAAAGGGTGTCCTGTATATATAGTGGATGAAGGGGTGTCCTGTATATATAGTGGATGAAGGGGTGTCCTGTATATATAGTGGATGAAGGGGTGTCCTGTATATATAGTGGATGAAGGGGTGTCCTGTATATATAGTGGATGAAGGGGTGTCCTGTATATATAGTGGATGAAGGGGTGTCCTGTATATATAGTGGATGAAGGGGTGTCCTGTATATATAGTGGATGAAGGGGTGTCCTCATACTGCTGTATATATAGTGGATGAAGGGGTGTCCTCATACTGCTGTATATATAGGGGATGAAGGGGTGTCCTGTATATAGAGTGGATGAAGGGGTGTTCATACTGCTGTATATAGAGTGTATGAAGGGGTGTCCTGTATATGTAGTGGATGAAGGGGTGTCCTCATACTGCTGTATATATAGTGGATGAAGGGGTGTCCTGTATATAGAGTGGATGAAGGGGTGTTCATACTGCTGTATATATAGTGTATGAAGGGGTGTCCTGCTGTAGTTACCAGCCCCGAGCGTAGAGCTGCAGGGACACACTACTTGTGTTAACTCGAGGTTAAGACAATCCCTCCATCTGGGTTTTTAGCTGTTGGATATATAGGCCTGCGTATTTTTGGGAAGAATTCAACAGTCTGTGTGTTTGGATGGAAAATCACACCACTACACGGAGTAGATTTAGTATTTTTAGAGAAGGCTCGTTGATATACGTGTGTAGATGCTTTGTGTTCAGGCGCCAAGAGTCCGCTTTCGCTTCCCCGAAGTGTGGAAATGATAAACGATATCATTAATATGGTTTGTTTTTCATAATTGCCGTTCCGGTTCGGCTCCGGCCTGTAAAAACATCCCTTTTCCCTTTTGAAGTTCATTAAAGGGAGTTAAGGGTTGTGTAATTATTGGAGCTGTTTCTGTTCTGTTCCCTCCGGACGGGTTGGATACCAAATGGCACCCTATTCCCTGATAATAGTGTTCAGTTCTGGTCAAAAGTAGTGCGCTAAATAGGGACTAGGGGTGCCATTTGTGGAGGACAATCAGAGAGGAACTGGGTAGTAATTAGGAAAAGATATTCACACAGCCTCTCAGAGATCATCTGCTGCTTGCTAAGCACAGAGCGAGAGGACGATTATAGTTTCCGCTAGCATGTGAACGTGGAAATGTGTTGAGGACCACTGAGATTACAGCTCCTGTTGACAGTGAAATGTGGGTGTGTTGAGGACCACTGAGATTACAGCTCCTGTTGACAGTGAAATGTGGGTGTTGAGGACCACTGAGATTACAGCTCCTGTTGACAGTGAAATGTGGGTGTTGAGGACCACTGAGATTACAGCTCCTGTTGACAGTGAAATTGTCTACAGTAGTGCACTATATAGGGGGCCATTTGGTCCCTGGTCTACTGTAGTGTACTATATAGGGAATATGGGGACATTTGGTCCCTGGTGTACTGTAGTGTACTATATAGGGGGACATTTGGTCCCTGGTGTACTGTAGTGTAGTATATAGGGGGGCATTTGGTCCCTGTTCTACAGTAGTGTACTATATAGGGGGCCATTTGGTCCCTGTTCTACAGTAGTGTACTATATAGGGAATAGGGGGCCATTTGGTCCCTGGTCTACTGTAGTGTACTATATAGGGCATAGGGGGATATTTGGTCCCCTGGTCTACAGTAGTGTACTATATAGGGGGCCATTGGGTCCCTGGTCTACTGTAGTGTACTATATAGGGACTAGGGGGCCATTTGGTCCCTGGTCTACAGTAGTGTACTATATAGGGGCCATTGGGTCCCTGGTCTACTGTAGTGTACTATATAGGGGGCCATTTGGTCCCTGGTCTACAGTAGTGTACTATATAGGGGGCCATTAGGGGGACGCGGGCTCTGTGTGTATCTTATAAAGAGCTGGCGTATACTATCTTGAGATTCCTCTCCTATTCCTCTAATCATGTCTGCTTCTCTCTCAGCATGGCTCCACTACCACTGGAATGCACACCAGAAATATCCTGTGGAAAGTCATGAAACAATTTTAAAAACCAGGATTAAAACCAACTCAAAAAATTGCGGGGAAAATGACTGTTTGGATTCATTCAGAAATCTATTTGTTGCTCCGATATGTTTTGTGTTTTCAACGATCTGAAAAACTAAGATCAAAACCAGATCAAATGTATGTCTTGGATGGATTTGTCCCATTGTATGTGTACTGTGTTACTAGGTTCCTACATGTGATATGAATTATATAGCCAGGTAGCCTAGTGGTTAGAGTGTAGAGGTGGGAGGGTAGCCTAGTGGTTAGAGTGTAGGGGCGGCAGGGTAGCCTAGTGGTTAGAGTGTAGAGGCGGCAGGGTAGCCTAGTGGTTAGAGCGTAGAGGAGGCAGGTAGTCTAGTGGTTAGAGTGTAGAGGGGGCAGGGTAGCCTAGTGGTTAGAGTGTAGAGGCGGCAGGGTAGCCTAGTGGTTAGAGTGTAGAGGCGGCAGGGTAGCCTAGTGGTTAGAGTGTAGAGGCGGCAGGGTAGCCTAGTGGTTAGAGTGTAGAGGCGGCAGGGTAGCCTAGTGGTTAGAGTGTAGAGGGGGCAGGGTAGCCTAGTGGTTAGAGTGTAGAGGGGGCAGGGTAGCCTAGTGGTTAGAGTGTAGAGGTGGCAGGGTAGCCTAGTGGTTAGAGTGTAGAGGGGGCAGGGTAGCCTAGTGGTTAGAGTGTAGAGGGGGCAGGGTAGCCTAGTGGTTAGAGTGTAGAGGGGGCAGGGTAGCCTAGTGGTTAGAGTGGCGGGGCGGCAGGGTAGCCTAGTGGTTAGAGTGTAGAGGCGGCAGGGTAGCCTAGTGGTTAGAGCGTAGAGGAGGCAGGGTAGCCTAGTGGTTAGAGCGTAGAGGGGGCAGGGTAGCCTAGTGGTTAGAGTGTATAGGTGGTATGGTAGCCTAGTGGTTAGAGTGTAGAGGCGGCAGGGTAGCCTAGTGGTTAGAGTGTAGAGGAGGCAGGGTAGCCTAGTGGTTAGAGTGTATAGGTGGTATGGTAGCCTAGTGGTTAGAGTGTAGAGGCGGCAGGGTAGCCTAGTGGTTAGAGTGTTGGACTAGCAACCGGAAGGTTGCAAGTTCAAATCCCCGAGCTGACAAGGTACAAATCTGTCGTTCTGCCCCTGAACAGGCAGTTAACCCACTGTTCCTAGGCCGTCATTGAAAATAAGAATTTGTTCTTAACTGACTTGCCTGGTTAAATAAAGGTAAAATATGAATTATATACGTGTGCCAGTGTGTGGACGTAAGGCTGAGCTGAGCCCGTGTGAAGTTAACTCTGAGTTATTGTCTAATCTATAAATAAACCCCAGTCTATTGTATGCCTCTGTGAAGCCAGTCTTTGTCCAACTCTCAGCCGTATGTCTTTCTGAGATCATTATCATTATTATTATATATTCATTATTATTATTATCATTATTATTATTATTATCATTATTATTATCATTATTATTATCATTATCATTATTATTATCATTATCATTATCATTATTGTCATTATCATTATTATCATTATTATTATCATTATCATTATTGTCATTATCATTATCATTATTATTATTATTATTATTATTAGATGTATAAGGGATGGTTTTGATCTGAAACCGTTGGAAAATTAACACAACCCCTACAGTAACCATGAAACTCTCATAGAGATGAAACAACCGTTTTAAATCTTTCCATTTCATACCAGGCTCCTTGGGGAATTATGGGAAACGTAGTTATTAATAGCCCTGGTAAGGACTCTGAGGACGTCTAGTATCTTGATGCTGTGTCCATTGGAATAGTAAGCTGAGGCTGTAAGGAAGTCATTTGGAGGTCAGTGTTAGTCTGACTAGAACAGCCTGACCAGAACAGCCTGACCAGAACAAGCCATCTCTGATCTGTGCTCTAAATAACTGATCTGTGCTCTAAATAACTGATCTGTACTCTAAATAACTGATCTGTACTCTAAATAACTGATCTGTACTCTAAATAACTGATCTGTACTCTAAATAACTGATCTGTGCTCTAAATAACTGATCTGTACTCTAAATAACTGATCTGTACTCTAAATAACTGATCTGTACTCTAAATAACTGATCTGTGCTCTAAATAACTGATCTGTACTCTAAATAACTGATCTGTACTCTAAATAACTGATCTGTACTCTAAATAACTGATCTGTACTCTAAATAACTGATCTGTGCTCTAAATAACTGATCTGTACTCTAAATAACTGATCTGTACTCTAAATAACTGATCTGTGCTCTAAATAACTGATCTGTGCTCTAAATAACTGATCTGTACTCTAAATAACTGATCTGTACTCTAAATAACTGATCTGTACTCTAAATAACTGATCTGTACTCTAAATAACTGAACTATACTGCTTTTGCAGTCTGTTCATCTCTCTCCATTTAAATATTTTCATACTGATACTGTCCATCCGTCCGTCCACTGTATATTCATATGTCTGCTCATTCTCTTATAGCTCTATGTGCTAGTCAAGTTCTTCCACACCGATCTCAACAAAACATTTCTGGTGTGCTAAGCTTGTAGCGTCACACCCAAGAAAACTAGAGGCTGTAATCGCTGGCCAAAAGGTGCTTCAACAGAGTACCGAGTAAAGGGTCTGAATACTTATGGAAATGGTATATTTCAGCTTTGGCAAACATTTCTAAAAACCTGTTTCTTTGCTTTGTCATTATGTGGGTATTGTGTGTAGAATTAAAGACATTTTAGAATAAGGCTGTAAAGTAACAACAACAAAGTCCAGGGGTCGGAATACTTTCCGAATGCATATTAATTGTAAGGAGCATCTAGCTCGTCACCGTGACCTTTCACCTCTCTGTGAAGTTCATCACAACTGATTTCATCTGTAGTCTAATAAACTGCATGCTTTCCTCAACGAGTCGTAAAGTGGGACGGACCACACAACATGTCATCGGGTGACTCCCAAAGTTTACCTCTATGACGGTTATTATGTCCATATCCCAAAGTTTACCTCGATATGACGGTTATTATGTCCATATCCCAAAGTTTACGTCGATATGACGGTTATTACGTCCATATCCCAAAGTTTACCTCGATATGACGGTTATTACGTCCATATCCCAAAGTTTACGTCGATATGACGGTTATTACGTCCATATTAGAGCAGAAAAGCACAATTTCTTGCACAATTAATTTTTTTCGACACAAAAAAAAAGATCCCACCTTGTCGAGCGTATTTATTTTCTGTTTTCCATCAGACCTGTCATGACTTTAAAAAAAATTAACTGTTTTATTTTATCTGCATAAAACGGTTTGATTGAAATCTGGTTACTGTCACACTTCTAAGTGGTTGGTTCAGAAGGATAGGAGAACTAATGGTTGGTTCAGAAGGATAGGAGAACTAATGGTTGGTTCAGAAGGATAGGAGAACTAATGGTTGGTTCAGAAGGATAGGAGAACTAATGGTTGGTTCAGAAGGATAGGAGAACTAATGGTTGGTTCAGAAGGACAGGAGAACTAATGGTTGGTTCAGAAGGACAGGAGAACTAATGGTTTGTTCAGAAGGACAGGAGAACTAATGGTTGGTTCAGAAGGACAGGAGAACTAATGGTTGGTTCAGAAGGACAGGAGAACTAATGGTTGGTTCAGAAGGATAGGATAACTAATGGTTGGTTCAGAAGGACAGGAGAACTAATGGTTGGTTCAGAAGGATAGGATAACTAATGGTTGGTTCAGAAGGACAGGAGAACTAATGGTTGGTTCAGAAGGACAGGAGAACTAATGGTTGGTTCAGAAGGATAGGATAACTAATGGTTGGTTCAGAAGGACAGGAGAACTAATGGTTGGTTCAGAAGGATAGGATAACTAATGGTTGGTTCAGAAGGACAGGAGAACTAATGGTTGGTTCAGAAGGACAGGAGAACTAATGGTTGGTTCAGAAGGACAGGAGAACTAATGGTTGGTTCAGAAGGACAGGAGAACTAATGGTTGGTTCAGAAGGACAGGAGAACTAATGGTTGGTTCAGAAGGGTGTAAGTGTGGGAGAGACGGTCTGTTTGTGACGACGCCCACCGTACATGCAGCTCTAAACACCCCTGCTCCTTCCGCGTCTCCCCCTCGACAACTAACCCCCGGAACAGGCCCGTCATCTGGCTTCAAGCTTAACACTCCCCCGGAACAGGCCCGTCATCTGGCTTCAGCTTGACACACCCCCGGAACAGGCCCGTCATCTGGCTTCAGCTTGACACACCCCGGAACAGGCCCGTCATCTGGCTTCAGCTTGACACTCCCCCGAACAGGCCCGTCATCTGGCTTCAGCTTGACACACCCCCCGGAACAGGCCCGTCATCTGGCTTCAGCTTGACACACCCCGGAACAGGCCCGTTACCTGGCTTCAAGCTTAACACTCCCCCGAACAGGCCCGTCATCTGGCTTCAAGCTTAACACTCCCCGAACAGGCCCGTCATCTGGCTTCAAGCTTAACACTCCCCCGAACAGGCCCGTCACCTGGCTTCAAGCTTAACACTCCCCCGAACAGGCCCGTCATCTGGCTTCAAGCTTAACACTCCCCCGAACAGGCCCGTCACCTGGCTTCAAGCTTAACACTCCCCGGAACAGGCCCGTCACCTGGCTTCAAGCTTAACACTCCCCGAACAGGCCCGTCATCTGGCTTCAAGCTTAACACTCCCCGGAACAGGCCCGTCATCTGGCTTCAAGCTTAACACTCCCCGAACAGGCCCGTCATCTGGCTTCAAGCTTAACACTCCCCCGAACAGGCCCGTCACCTGGCTTCAGCTTGACACTCGCCCGGAACAGGCCCGTCACCTGGCTTCAGCTTGACACTCCCCGGAACAGGCCCGTCATCTGGCTTCAGCTTGACACACCCCCGGAACAGGCCCGTCATCTGGCTTCAAGCAACACTCCCCGGAACAGGCCCGTCATCTGGCTTCAAGCTTAACACTCCCCCGAACAGGCCCGTCACCTGGCTTCAGCTTGACACTCGCCCGGAACAGGCCCGTCACCTGGCTTCAGCTTGACACTCCCCGGAACAGGCCCGTCACCTGGCTTCAGCTTGACACTCCCCGGAACAGGCCCGTCATCTGGCTTCAGCTTGACACACCCCCGGAACAGGCCCGTCACCTGGCTTCAGCTTGACACTCCCCGGAACAGGCCCGTCACCTGGCTTCAGCTTGACACTCCCCCGGAACAGGCCCGTCACCTGGCTTCAAGCTTAACACTCCCCCCGGAACAGGCCCGTCACCTGGCTTCAGCTTGACACTCCTCCGGAACAGGCCCGTCATCTGGCTTCAAGCTTAACACTCCCCCGAACAGGCCCGTCACCTGGCTTCAAGCTTAACACTCCCCGGAACAGGCCCGTCACCTGGCTTCAAGCTTAACACTCCCCCGGAACAGGCCCGTCATCTGGCTTCAAGCTTAACACTCCCCGGAACAGGCCCGTCATCTGGCTTCAAGCTTAACACTCCCCCGGAACAGGCCCGTCACCTGGCTTCAAGCTTAACACTCCCCCGGAACAGGCCCGTCACCTGGCTTCAAGCTTAACACTCCCCGGAACAGGCCCGTCATCTGGCTTCAAGCTTAACACTCCCCCGGAACAGGCCCGTCATCTGGCTTCAAGCTTGACACTCGCCCGGAACAGGCCCGTCACCTGGCTTCAGCTTGACACTCCCCGGAACAGGCCCGTCATCTGGCTTCAGCTTGACACACCCCCGAACAGGCCCGTCATCTGGCTTCAGCTTGACACTCTCTCTCCAGTTTAACCCGTCATCTGGCTTCAGCTTGACACTCTCTCTCCAGTTTAACCCGTCATCTGGCTTCAGTTTGACACGCTCTCTCCAGTTAAACGGTTCAGAAAACATCTTGCAGAGACGACCAGAGAACTCCCCCAAGACGTTGTGGTGGTGGTGACTGTTTAAAAAAAAAAGAGACTAGGGCTGTGTCCCAAAAGAGCACCCTATTCCCTATGTAGTGCACTACGTTTTCTAGTGCAGTCTTGACTGGGTTTTCCAGAGGAGGAGGAGGTCTTGACTGGGTTTTCCAGAGGAGGAGGAGGTCTTGACTGGGTTTTCCAGAGGAGGAGGAGGTCTTGACTGGGTTTTCCAGAGGAGGAGGAGGTCTTGACTGGATTTTCCAGTGGAGGAGGAGGTCTTGACTGGATTTTCCAGTGGAGGAGGAGGTCTTGACTGGGTTTTCCAGTGGAGGAGGTCTGGGTTTTCCAGAGGAGGAGGAGGAGGTCTGGGTTTTCCAGAGGAGGAGGAGGTCTTGTCTGGGTTTTCCAGAGGAGGAGGAGGTCTGGGTTTTCCAGAGGAGGAGGAGGTCTGGGTTTTCCAGAGGAGGAGGAGGTCTGGGTTTTCCAGAGGAGGAGGAGGTCTTGTCTGGGTTTTCCAGAGGAGGAGGAGGTCTTGACTGGGTTTTCCAGAGGAGGAGGAGGTCTTGACTGGGTTTCCCAGAGGAGGAGGAGGTCTTGACTGGGTTTTCCAGAGGAGGAGGAGGTCTTGACTGGGTTTTCCAGAGGAGGAGGAGGTCTTGACTGGGTTTTCCAGAGGAGGAGGAGGAGGTCTTGACTGGGTTTTCCAGAGGAGGAGGAGGAGGTCTTGACTGGGTTTTCCAGAGGAGGAGGAGGAGGTCTTGACTGGGGTTTCCAGAGGAGGAGGAGGTCTTGACTGGGGTTTCCAGTGGAGGAGGAGGTCTTGACTGGGATTTCAAGAGGAGAAGGAGGTCTTGACTGGGTTTTCAAGAGGAGGAGGAGGTCTTGACTGGGTTTTCAAGAGGAGGAGGAGGTCTTGACTGGATTTTCCAGAGGAGGAGGTCTTGACTGGGTTTTCCAGAGGAGGAGGAGGTCTTGACTGGGTTTTCCAGAGGAGGAGGTCTTGACTGGGTTTGGCCGTGCCTCCTCCCCTCCCTTCTCCTCTCCTCCCCTCCCCAGCCCTCCCCCCTCCCCTCCCCAGCCCAGACCTCCTCTCCTCCCCAGCCCAGACCTCCTCTCCTCCCCAGCCCAGACCTCCTCTCCTTCCCAGCCCAGACCTCCTCCCCTCTTCTCTGCTCCCCTCCCCTCTCCTCTCCTCCCCAGCCCAGACCTCCTCTCCTCCCCTCCCCAGCCCAAACCTCCTCCCTAGCCCAGACCTCATCCCCTCTCCACCCCTCCCCAGCCCAGACCTCCTCCCCCTCCTCCTCTCCCCCCCCTCCCCCTCCCCAGCCCAGACCTCCTCTCCCCCCCTCCCCCTCCTCCTCTCCTCTCCCCTCTCCTCCCCAGCCCAGACCCCCTCTCCTCCCCAGCCCAGACCTCCTCTCCTCCCCAGCCCAGACCTCCTCTCCTCCCCAGCCCAGACCTCCTCTCCTCCCCAGCCCAGACCTCCTCCCCTCTTCTCTCCTCCCCAGACCTCCTCCCCTCCCCTCCCCTCTCCTCTCCTCTCCTCCCCAGCCCAGCCCTCCTCTCCTCTCCTCCCCTCCCCAGCCCAGACCTCCTCCCCAGCCCAGACCTCGTCCCCTCTCCACCCCTCCCCAGCCCAGACCTCCTCCCCTCCTCCTCTCCCCTCTCCTCCCCTCCCCAGCCCAGACCTCCTCTCCCCTCCCCTCCCCTCCTCCTCTCCTCTCCCCTCTCTCCCCAGCCCAGACCTCCTCTCCTCCCCAGCCCTCCTCCTCTCCTCTCCCCTCTCCTCCCCAGCCCAGACCTCCTCTCCTCCCCAGCCCTCCTCCTCTCCCCCCCCCCTCTCCTCCCCAGACCTCCTCTCCTCCCCAGCCCTCCTCCTCTCCCCTCCCCTCTCCTCCCCAGCCCTCCTCCTCTCCCCCCCCCTCTCCTCCCCAGACCTCCTCTCCTCCCCTCCTCATCCCCTCCTCTGCTTGCTGATCAGACGGCTTCATGGTGAGGAATCTCTGTAAGCCATTTGCTCTCTGCAAGCTGCCGAATCAAAGGCAAGATTTCCGGACGGAGATTATCCAGTTTGTGCGATCTGATTACAAACTGCCACAGCCTGCTGTATTTTACTAGCTCCCAGCTTCACAGAGGAGAACACAGACAGTCAGTCAGTTTCACAGAGGAGAACACGGACAGTCAGTCAGTTTCACAGAGGAGAACAGGGACAGTCAGCTTCACAGAGGAGGAGAACACGGACAGCCAGTCAGCTTCACAGAGGAGGAGAACACGGACAGCCAGTCAGCTTCACAGAGGAGGAGAACACGGACAACCAGTCAGCTTCACAGAGGAGGAGAACACGGACAGCCAGTCAGCTTCACAGAGGAGGAGAACACGGACAGCCAGTCAGCTTCACAGAGGAGGAGAACACGGACAGCCAGTCAGCTTCACAGAGGAGGAGAACACGGACAGCCAGTCAGCTTCACAGAGGAGGAGAACACGAACAGCCAGTCAGCTTCACAGAGGAGGAGAACACGGACAGCCAGTCAGCTTCACAGAGGAGGAGAACAAGGACAGTCAGTCAGCTTCACAGAGGAGGAGAACACGGACAGCCAGGCTGAGCAGCTGAACAGAATAGGATAAGAACTACCAGGGTATATTTCCACCTATTACAGCATATTAACACAATGACTGTCTGACACCAGTGGCCCTGCCCCCATCAGGAAATGTAATGCTCCGTCAATAGGAAGATAGCAGGAGAAAACAGTCTAGGACTGCTTCCTAAATAGCACCCTATTCCCAGTTTAGCGCACTACTTTAGACCAGTCAGACATCAGTACCAAAATGTACACAATCACTACTACTACTACTGTAAGTCGCTGTGTATAAGAGCATCTGCTAAATGACTAAATGGTAAATTGATAGCCTAGAAACAGTGCGGTTGGGCCTGACAGACAGGAGGGAGGGAGAGAAGCAGCACTTAACCCGGCCCAGCCAGGCTCATACACAATATCTCTGGTCTCTGGTTGGGTAATCACTGGGTTGTGGGTGGGACTCCTGGGTGGGAAACCACAGCTTGGTAGAATGGTAGCATCCATCCAGAAGAGCTTCTGGTACGAACCCAACGGCAGGCAGACAAGCAGGGTAGTTGAAGGTTACAAACCCTACTACTGTTTTAGACTCTCACGCTCCTAGATACGGGTGTTTTTAAGCCCTTTTTAAAAAAAACAAACAAATGACAGAGGAAGTATATGGATACTGAGTCAGCTTCACAGAGAACATGGACAGTCAGTCAGTCCATGGACAGTCAGTCAGTCAGTCAGTCAGTCAGTCAGTCAGTCCATGGACAGTCAGTCAGTCAGTCCATGGACAGTCAGTCAGTCAGTCAGTCAGTCCATGGACAGTCAGTCAGTCAATGGACAGTCAGTCAGTCAGTGGACAGTCAGTCAGTCCATGGACAGTCAGTCAGTCAGTCAGTCCATGGACAGTCAGTCAGTCAGTCAGTCAGTCAGTCCATGGACAGTCAGTCAGTCAGTCAGTCAGTCAGTCAGTCAGTCAGTCCATGGACAGTCAGTCAGTCAGTCCATAGACAGTCAGTCAGTCAGTCAGTCAGTCAGTCAGTCAGTCAGTCAGTCCATGGACAGTCAGTCAGTCAGTCAGTCAGTCAGTCAGTCCATGGACAGTCAGTCAGTCAGTCAGTCAGTCAGTCAGTCAGTCCATGGACAGTCAGTCAGTCAGTCCATGGACAGTCAGTCAGTCAGTCAGTCAGTCCATGGACAGTCAGTCAGTCCATGGACAGTCAGTCAGTCCATGGACAGTCAGTCAGTCCATGGACAGTCAGTCAGTCCATGGACAGTCAGTCAGTCCATGGACAGTCAGTCAGTCCATGGACAGTCAGTCAGTCCATGGACAGTCAGTCAGTCGTTCATCAGGACATCCACTACATTTATAAACAGCTTATATAAAACAACATTTTGTTGAGTTGGAGGAACTAGTATAGAAGAATAGAGTCTAGTGGAATAACACAGCGAGGGGTTTAAAAAGCTTCTCAGTGAACCAGCGTCCTGACTGACATCCATTATTTAGAAGCAGGGAGGTTGTGTGTAACGGAGGGAGAGAGAGAGGCACTACAAATAGTTTGAAAAGGAATCTTGAATACTGCTGCAGAAGAAAGGCCTGGTGGTGAACGGGTGACAAACCAACAAGTCTCAGAGGAGAGGAGAGCCAGAGGAGATGAGAGGAGGTCTGGGCCTCTTCTTCAGGAGGAGAGGAGAGCCAGAGGAGAGGAGAGGAGAGCCAGAGGAGAGGAGAGGAGAGGAGGTCTGGGCCTCTTCTTCAGGAGGAGAGGAGAGGAGAGCCAGAGGAGAGGAGAGGAGGTCTGGGCCTCTTCTTCAGGAGGAGAGGAGAGGAGAGCCAGAGGAGAGGAGAGGAGAGCCAGAGGAGAGCCAGAGGAGAGGAGAGGAGAGCCAGAGGAGAGGAGAGCCAGAGGAGAGCCAGAGGAGAGGAGAGGAGAGCCAGAGGAGAGGAGAGCCAGAGGAGAGGAGAGAGGAGGTCTGGGCCTCTTCTTCAGGAGGAGAGGAGAGGAGAGCCAGAGGAGAGCCAGAGGAGAGGAGAGCCAGAGGAGAAGAGAGGAGAGGAGAGGAGGTCTGGGCCTCTTCTTCAGGAGGAGAGGAGAGCCAGAGAGAGCCAGAGGAGAGGAGAGCCAGAGGAGAAGAGAGAGGAGAGGAGGTCTGGGCCTCTTCTTCAGGAGGAGAGGAGAGGAGAGGAGAGCCAGAGGAGAGCCAGAGGAGAGGAGAGCCAGAGGAGAGGAGAGCCAGAGGAGAGGAGAGCCAGAGGAGAGGAGAGGAGAAATGCAGTTTAGACATTCCGTATTGTTGAACCCCTTTCAGCTCCTAACCCTGTCCCTAACCCTGTCCCTGTCCCTAACTCTGACCCTAACCCTGTCCCTGTCCCTAACCCTGTCCCTAACCCTGTCCCTAACCCTGTCCCTAACCCTGTCCCTAACCCTGTCCCTGTCCCTAACCCTGTCCCTAACCCTGTCCCTAACCCTGTCCCTGTCCCTAACCCTGTCCCTGTCCCTAGCCCTGTCCCTAGCCCTGTCCCTAGCCCTGTCCCTAACCCTGTCCCTAACCCTGTCCCTAACCCTGTCCCTCGCCCTGTCCCTAACCCTGTCCCTAGCCCTGTCCCTAACACCGGCACCCTGCCCCTGTCCCTAACCCTGTCCCTAACCCTGTCCCTAGCCCTGTCCCTAACCCTGTCCCTAACCCTGTCCCTAACCCTGTCCCTAACCCTGTCCCTAACCCTGTCCCTAGCCCTGCCCCTAGCCCTGCCCCTAACCCTGTCCCTAACCCTGTCCCTAACCCTGTCCCTGTTCCTAACCCTGTCCCTAACCCTGCCCCTAGCTCTGTCCCTAACCCTGTCCCTAACCCTGTCCCTAACCCTGTCCCTAGCCCTGTCCCTGTTCCTAACCCTGTCCCTAACCCTGTCCCTGTTCCTAACCCTGCCCCTAGCCCTGTCCCTAACCCTGCCCCTGCCCCTGTCCCTGTCCCTAACCCTGTCCCTAGCCCTGTCCCTGTTCCTAACCCTGTCCCTAACCCTGTCCCTGCCCCTGTTCCTGACCCTCTGGCCTGTCCCTAACCCTGCCCCTAGCCCTGTCCCTAACCCTGTCCCTGTCCCTAACCCTTCCCCTGTCCCTCGCCCTGTCCCTCACCCTGGCCCTAACCCTGTCCCTGTCCCTAGCCCTGTCCCTAACCCTGTCCTTGTCCCTGTCCCTAACCCTGTCCGTGTCCCTAGCCCTGTCCCTAACCCTGTCCGTGTCCCTAACCCTGTCCCCAGCCCTGTCCCTAACCCTGTCCCTAACCCTGTCCCTAGCCCTGTCCCTAACCCTGTCCCTAGCCCTGTCCCTAACCCTGTCCCTAACCCTGTCCCTAACCCTGTCCCTAGCCCTGTCCCTAACCCTGTCCCTAGCCCTGTCCCTGTCCCTAGCCCTGTCCCTAACCCTGTCCCTGTCCCTAGCCCTGTCCCTGTCCCTGTCCCTAACCCTCAACAGCCTCAGCGTGAGGTGTGAAGGAGGAAGCTGTGTTTATATGGAGGCTGAGTCCTCAGGTAAACCTGTCTGAAACATCACACACACACACACTTGTCTGGAACCACACACACACTGACACACATGTCTATGTTAGTACCATGACCTTGCTGCTCCCTGCATTCCCTGACACACTCCCTGGATCATTATGGAGACACTGGGAAAACACAGGGCTGAACCCCACACACACACACACACACACACACACACACACGGCTGTATATTTATACAGGTAAGAATGAGAGTTGACTTCAGGGCGAGGGGCCTCTGTTAGTACTACAGTACTACTCTGGGGGTACTCTGTTAGTTCTACAGTACTACTCTGGGGGTACTCTGTTAGTACTACAGTACTCCTCTGTTACTACTACAGTACTACTCCTCTGGGGGCTTCTGTTAGTACTACAGTACTCCTCTGTTAGTACTACAGTACTACTCTGGGGGTACTCTGTTAGTACTACAGTACTCCTCTGTTAGTACTACAGTACTATTCCTCTGGGGGTACTCTGTTAGTACTACAGTACTATTCCTCATTGGTTACTCTGTTAGTACTACAGTACTTCTCTGTTAGTACTACAGTACTCCCCTGGGTGCACTCTGTTAGTACTACAGTACTCCTCTGGGGGGGTACTCTGTTAGTACTACAGTACTCCTCTGTTAGTACTACAGTACTCCTCTGGGGGGTACTCTGTTAGTACTACAGTACTCCTCTGTTAGTACTACAGTACTACTCCTCTGTGGGTACTCTGTTAGTACTACAGTACTACTCCTCTGTGGGTACTCTGTTAGTACTACAGTACTACTCCTCTGTGGGTACTCTGTTAGTACTACAGTACTCCTCTGTTAGTACTACAGTATTCCTCTGTTACTACTACAGTACTCCTCTGTTAGTACTACAGTATTCCTCTGGGGGTCCTCTGTTAGTACTACAGTACTCCTCTGTTAGTACTACAGTACTCCTCTGTTAGTACTACAGTACTCCTCTGTTAGTACTACAGTATTCCTCTGGGGGTCCTCTGTTAGTACTACAGTATTCCTCTGGGGCTCCTCTGTTAGTACTACAGTACTCCTCTGTTAGTACTACAGTACTACTCCTCTGTGGGTACTCTGTTAGTACTACAGTACTCCTCTGTGGGTACTCTGTTAGTACTACAGTACTCCTCTGTTAGTACTACAGTATTCCTCTGTTAGTATTACAGTACTCCTCTGGGGTCCTCTGTTACTACTACAGTACTCCTCTGTTAGTACTACAGTACTCCTCTGGGGTCCTCTGTTACTACTACAGTACTCCTCTGTTAGTACTACAGTATTCCTCTGGGGGTCCTCTGTTAGTACTACAGTACTCCTCTGTTAGTACTACAGTACTGTTGAAGTTCATTAGACCTCTTTTCCATTCATAATATCTGTTCATCGTCTGTGGTGGTATTGTATGTTGTCCTGGTCATCGTCTGTGGTGGTATTGTATGTTGTCCTGGTCATCGTCTGTGGTGGTATTGTATGTTGTCCTGTTCGTTGTCCTGTTCATCGTCTGTGGTGGTATTGTATGTTGTCCTGGTCATCGTCTGTGGTGGTATTGTATGTTGTCCTGTTCGTTGTCCTGTTCATCGTCTGTGGTGGTATTGTATGTTGTCGTCTGTGGTGGTATTGTTCGTTGTCCTGTTCATCGTCTGTGGTGGTATTGTATGTTGTCCTGTTCACAGTCTGTGGTGGTATTGTATGTTGTCCTGGTCATCGTCTGTGGTGGTATTGTATGTTGTCCTGTTCGTCCTGTTCATCGTCTGTGGTGGTATTGTATGTTGTCCTGTTCACAGTCTGTGGTGGTATTGTATGTTGTCCTGGTCATCGTCTGTGGTGGTATTGTATGTTGTCCTGTTCATCGTCTGTGGTGGTATTGTATGTTGTCCTGTTCATAGTCTGTGGTGGTATTGTATGTTGTCCTGGTCATCGTCTGTGGTGGTATTGTATTTTGTCCTGGTCATCGTCTGTGGTGGTATTGTATGTTGTCCTGGTCATCGTCTGTGGTGGTATTGTATGTTGTCCTGTTCATCGTTGTAATGTTATGCCTCACGGCCCGGTCCTTATTGTACATGATCGTTAGTTCTCAATGGAGTTTTTCCTCCTTAAATAAAAGTGGAAATAATTAACACATCAAATCTGCCGATGGCGAAGTGTCTCTTTTAGTTCCCCGGTAAAGCCTCGGTGAGAGGAGGGGTTTTCAGTAAGCCGCTGTTGTTGATGGAGCTGGGCTCCTAGTGGTCAGACTTACAGCAGGCTGTGGTTATGGTTACTGCTCTCCTCAGACAGGAAGTGGAGGGGGGGGGGGATAAACCCTCAGCTTCCTGCAGTCAGTGAGTCAGGCCACTGAAGTGATGATCAATACGTGGTGTACAGGATGCTCCTCTCTACAGACTAATCCCTCTCCAGAGGCCCTCCGGACAGCAGGCTGCTATTCATTCCATTACTGCAGTCTGCAGATTACAGAGAGTTAAGGGAATCTGCATTGGGTTTAGGGTTAAGGGTTTAGGGCCTTCCATTGGGTTTAGGGCCTTCCATTGGGTTTAGGGTTTAGGGCCTTCCATTGGGTTAAGGGCCTTCCATTGGGTTAAGGGCCTTCCATTGGGTTTAGGGTTAAGGGTTTAGGCCTTCCATTGGGTTTAGGTTTAGGGCCTTCCATTGGGTTTAGGGCCTTCCATTGGGTTTAGGGTTTTAGTGCCTTCCATTGGGTTTAGGGCCTTCCATTGGGTTTAGGGTTTAGGGCCTTCCATTGGGTTTAGGTTTAGGGCCTTCCATTGGGTTTAGGGCCTTCCATTGGGTTAAGGGCCTTCCATTGGGTTAAGGGCCTTCCATTGGGTTTAGGGTTTAGGGCCTTCCATTGGGTTTAGGGCCTTCCATTGGATTTAGGGTTTAGGGCCTTCCATTGGGTTTAGGGCCTTCCATTGGGTTTAGGTTTAGGGCCTTCCATTGGGTTTAGGGTTAAGGGCCTTCCATTGGGTTTAGGGTTAAGGGCCTTCCATTGGGTTTAGGGTTAAGGGCCTTCCATTGGGTTTAGGGTTAAGGGCCTTCCATTGGGTTTAGGGTTAAGGGCCTTCCATTGGGTTTAGGGTTAAGGGCCTTCTATTGGGTTAAGAGGTCCTGTATTACGATTGGTTGAGCTGACATTTGGTTTAGGTTTAGGGGTCCTACATTCACAAAATAGATGGCATCATGAGGAAAATTACGTGGATATATTGGAGCAACATCTCAAGACATCAGTCAGGAAGTTAAAGCTTGGTTGCAAATGGGTCTTTCAAATGGACAATGACCCCAAGCATACTTCCAAAGTTGTGGAAAAATGGCTTAAGGACAACAAAGTCAAGGTATTGGAGTGGCCATCACAAAGCCCTGACCTCAATCCTATAGAAACGCAGGTGCGTGCTAAGGAGGCCTACAAACCTGACTCAGTTCCACCAGCTCTGGTCAGGAGGAATGAGCGAAAAATCGCCCAACTTATTGTGGGAAGCTTGTGGAACGCTACCTGAAAACGTTTGACCCAAGTTAAACAATTTAAAGGCAATGCTACCGAATACTAATTGAGTGTATGTAAACTTCTGACCCACTGGGAATGTGATGAAAGAAATAAAAGCTGAAATAAATCATTCTCTCTACTATTATTCTGACATTTCACATTCTTAAAATAAAGTGGTGATCCTAACTGACCTAAAACAGGGAATTTTTTACGAGGATTAAATGTCAGGAATTATGGAGAAACTGAGTTTAAATGTATTTGGTTAAGGTGTATGTAAACTTCCAAACTTCACAACTGTCTGTCCGGGAAACCAGCCCCCATATATGTTGGATGTGATTAATAATGGTCTAGTTCTGTGAAGGGAACACTTGAAGAGAGAGTCCAGTGGAAGTCTGTGTAGAAGTGTCTCAGTGAAAAACCCTATGGTTGTATGCCACTGTGTTCCTCATACCGTGGGTGGTCTGTATGTCCCAGGCTGAGTGGTAGCTGAGTGGTAGCTCCCTCTGACCCCGGAGTCATTATAGCAGGGATGACTGACCATATAAGGCAGGACATTTTGATTGGATTCTTTTCTAACCAATAAAAAAACCCCGGTGGTGCTTGTAGGGAAAGTCCCAGTGCTACTTGATTCAGGCTAAAACACAGATGTTTTTTTTCCCCACTATATTGTACTAAATTTATTTTATGTTCTCTGACAGTAGAGGGATTTTCTTCTCAAATTAAGCTTTCCTGTCCTTGGCTCATTGATATATTGCTTTTCAGTAAAGAGTCAGGATCCACTTCGCCTCGGAGGGAGAGGGGGAGGGAGGGTGTGAGTGCGTGTGTTATTGAGTAGGGAAGGTTTTGCTTTCATCTGGGCCCGTCTCCGTGATGTGTGGGATCGGGGGATGATATGGGATCGGGGGATGATATGGGGTCGGGGGATGATATGGGGTCGGGGGGATGATATGGGTCAGGGGATGGTATGGGGTAGGGGGATGATATAGGGTCGGGATGGTATGGGGTCAGGGGATGATATGGGGTAGGGGGATGATATAGGGTCGGGGATGATATGGGGTGGGGGATGATATGGGGTCGGGGAATGATATGGGGTCGGGGGATGATATGGGATCGGGGGATGATATGGGGTCGGGGGATGATATGGGATCGGGGATGATATGGGGTTGGGGGATGATATGGGTCTGGGGGATAGTATGGGGTAGGGGGATGATATAGGGTCGGGATGGTATGGGGTCAGGGGATGATATGGGGTAGGGGGATGATATAGGGTCGGGGGATGATATGGGGTCAGAGGATGATATGGGGTCAGAGGATGATATGGGGTCAGGGGATGATATGGGGTCAGGGGATGATATGGGGTAGGGGATGATATGGGGTCAGGGGATGGTATGGGATCGGGGGATGATATGGGGTCAGGGGATGGTATGGGATCGGGGGATGATATGGGGTCGGGGATGATATGGGGTAGGGGATGATATGGGGTCAGGGGATGGTATGGGATCGGGGGATGATATGGGGTCGGGGGATGATATGGGGTAGGGGGATGATATGGGGTCAGGGGATGATATTGGGTCAGGGGATGATATTGGGTCAGGGGATGATATGGGGTCAGGGGATGATATTGGGTCAGGGGATGATATGGGGTCAGGGGATGATATGGGGTCAGGGGATGATATGGGGTCAGGGGATGGTATGGGGTCAGAGGATGATATGGGGTCAGGGGGATTATATGGGGTCAGGGAATGATATGGGGTCAGGGGATGGTATGGGGTAGGGGGATGATATGGGGTAGGGGTGGTGGTATGGGGTAGGGGATGATATGGGGTAGGGGTGGTGGTATGGGGTAGGGGATGATATGGGGTAGGGGTGGTGGTATGGGGTAGGGGATGATATGGGGTAGGGGGATGGTAGTAGAGGTGGTGGTAGTAGGTGGTGGTAGTAGGGGTGGTAGGGGTGGTGGTATGGGTGATGTGTTGGGGTGGTGGTATGGGTGATGTGTAGGGGTGGTGGTATGGCGTCGGGGTGGTGGTATGGGTGATGTGTAGGGGTGGTGGTATGGGGTCGGGGTGGTGGTATGGGTGATGTGTAGGGGTGGTGGTATGGGGTCGGGGTGGTGGTATGGGTGGTGGTATGGGTGATGCGTAGGGGTGGTGGTATGGGTGATGTGTAGGGGTGGTGGTATGGGTGATGTGTAGGGGTGGTGGTATGGGTGATGTGTAGGGGTGGTGGTATGGGTGATGTGTAGGGGTGGTGGTATGGGTGATGCGTAGGGGTGGTGGTATGGGTGATGTGTAGGGGTGGTGGTATGGGTGATGTGTAGGGGTAGTGGTATGGGTGATGTGTAGGGGTGGTGGTATGGGTGATGTGTAGGGGTGGTATTATGGGTGATGTGTAGGGGTGGTGATATGGGGTTGGGGTGGTGGTATGGGTGATGTGTGGTGGGTAGTTAGGAGAGAGAGAGAGAGAGAGAGGATTGTGGGAGAGAGGGGATTGTGGGAGAGAGAGAGAGGGGATTGTGGGAGAGAGAGAGGATTTTGGGAGAGAGAGAGGGATTGTGGGAGAGAGAGAGAGAGAGGATTGTGGGTGAGAGAGAGAGAGGATTGTGGGAGAGAGAGAGAGAGGATTGTGGGAGAGAGAGAGAGAGAGAGGATTGTGGGAGAGAGAGAGAGGATTGTGGGAGAGAGAGAGAGGATGGTGGCAGAGAGAGAGAGGATTGTGGGAGGCATATGGTTTAGCTGAAATGATAATAAACATTGTATGCTTGGAGACGTCTATCGCCTGCCTGACGCTGACCACATTGCTCCTTAAAATGACCAACACGATAAGAATTTACATGTGTTATAATTATGTTGTAATTGCTTATTAAGTCTTTCACAGAACCTTGAGACCATTATAATTTCCAGCTGACAGGGAGGGAGAGGACTCTGTCTCTCTCTCTGTCTCTCTCTCTGTCTCTCTCTCTGTCTGTCTGTCTGTCTGTCTGTCTGTCTGTCTGTCTGTCTGTCTGTCTGTCTGTCTGTCTGTCTGTCTGTCTGTCTGTCTGTCTGTCTGTCTGTCTGTCTGTCTCTCTCTCTCAATTCAATTCTCTCTCTCTCTCTCTCAATTCAATTCTCTCTCTCAATTCAATTCTCTCTCTCAATTCAATTCTCTCTCTCAATTCAATTCTCTCTCTCTCAATTCAATTCTCTCTCTCTCTCTCTGTCTCCCTCTGTCTCTCTCTCTTTCTGTCTCTGTCTCTCTCTCTGTCTCTCTCACTCTGTCTCTCTCTCTCTCTCTCTGTCTCTCTCTCTCACTCTGTCTCTCTCTCTCACTCTCTCTCTCTCTCTCTCTCTCTCTCTCTCTCTCTCTCTCTCTCTGTCAGTAGTCGTCTCCACTGCACCGTGGCCTCTTGTTGAGGAGAATCAAGGAGAAGAACACACTGACTTCTGGGCCTGGAGACTGGGGCAGGGGTCTGTTGTATTGCCGTAATGTCTGATTCATCCAGGTCGTTATGAAGACATGAAACATGTCTCATCAGATTATATTGATACAGACAACCACATCCCTGAACTAGGGGAGGATGTAGTGATGTACTGTAGTAACATAACTGCTCTGTTATGTTGACCTGAATAACTTGATTTTGATATTTACAGTACTTGACACATGTTGATCTTTTAAGAAGCTAGATACAGTAGAGATGTAAAACCTTTCTCAGAGGGCTTTATGTTCCCACAGCCTGACAACACCTTCTTAGTCTTAACCTGTTGGAGTCTAGCATACTAAACCTCTCTCAGTGGGCTTTATGGGTAGGGTCCTAACCTGTTGGAGTCTAGCATACTAAACCTCTCTGAGGGCTTTATGGGTAGGGTCCTAACCTGTTGGTGTCTAGCATACTAAACCTCTCTCAGAGGGCTTCATGTTACCACAGCCTGACAACACCCTCCTAGTCTTAACCTGTTGGAGTCTAGCATACTAAACCTCTCTCAGAGGGCTTTATGGGTAGGGTCCTAACCTGTTGGAATCTAGCATACTAAACCTCTCAGAGGGCTTTATGGGTAGGGTCCTAACCTGTTGTAGTCTAGCATACTAAACCTCTCTCAGAGGGCTTTATGGGTAGGGTCCTAACCTGTTGGAGTCTAGCATACTAAACCTCTGCTTTATGGGTAGGGTCCTAACCTGTTGGAGTCTAGCATACTAAAAGCCCTCGGAAGGAGGTTATGTTACCACAGTCTGACAACACCTGGCTCCTAACAGGGGAGAATAGGTCCAGAGACAACCATTTTCAAGTTATTTGTGGTTTGGAATATATACATTGAAATCTTACTGACCCATTGGCCTTTCCACAGGCCTCTTCTCCCTGAATGTAAGGTGTCCAATCAAAATCTTCGGACCAAGGGGTAAAATAATGTTAATTATGTAGATGATCCTCTAGGAAAACCAATGGTCATTTAGCAATACGGCCCTAGGGCGTGTGGTATATGGCCAATATACCACTGCTAAGGGATGTCCTTAGGCCCCGACGCAACGCGGAGTGCCTGGACCACAGCCATTAGCCGTGGTATATCGGCCATATATCACAAACCCCCAGAGGTGCCTTATTGCTATTATAAACTGGTTACCAACGTAATTAGAACAGCAAATAGTATTTATTGTTTTAGTGTTGAAATTCAATCTCCAGCGGTCCCATAGTAACGAACATGTCTGGAGTCGGGACGAGACAAGACAGGCAGCTTTTCTCAGCCAGTCGAAATCATGAATCGGGATCATTTATATTTATTTATATTCATATATATATATATATCCATAGAAATGATCCCGATTCATATATATATATATATATATATATATATATATATATATATATATATATATATATATATATATATATATATATATATATATATCAGAACTTCAATTGAAAGAAGGTTCCATGAAATGAAGTGCAGCTGGTTTTCAGTCATTCCAGCTTCAGTTTGAAGTGATTGACAGTGTATTAGAGACACATCACTACAGTATATTAGAGACACATCACTACAGTATATTAGAGATACATCACTACAGTATATTAGAGACACATCACTACAGTGTATTAGAGATACATCACTACAGTATATTAGAGATACATCACTACAGTATATTAGAGATACATCACTACAGTATATTAGAGATATGATACATCACTACAGTGTATTAGAGATACATCACTACAGTATATTAGAGATACATCACTACAGTATATTAGAGATACATCACTACAGTATATTAGAGATACATCACTACAGTATATTAGAGACACATCACTACAGTATATTAGAGATACATCACTACAGTGTATTAGAGATACATCACTACAGTGTATTAGAGATACATCACTACAGTGTATTAGAGATACATCACTACAGTGTATTAGAGATACATCACTACAGTGTATTAGAGATACATCACTACAGTATATTAGAGATATGATACATCACTACAGTATATTAGAGATACATCACTACAGTATATTAGAGACACATCACTACAGTATATTAGAGATATGATACATCACTACAGTATATTAGAGATACATCACTACAGTATATTAGAGACACATCACTACAGTATATTAGAGATACATCACTACAGTGTATTAGAGATACATCACTACAGTATATTAGAGATACATCACTACAGTATATTAGAGATACATCACTACAGTATATTAGAGATACATCACTACAGTATATTAGAGACACATCACTACAGTATATTAGAGATACATCACTACAGTATATTAGAGACACATCACTACAGTATATTAGAGATACATCACTACAGTGTATTAGAGATACATCACTACAGTATATTAGAGATACATCACTACAGTATATTAGAGACACATCACTACAGTGTATTAGAGACACATCACTACAGTGTATTAGAGACACATCACTACAGTGTATTAGAGATACATCACTACAGTGTATTAGAGATACATCACTACAGTGTATTAGAGATACATCACTACAGTGTATTAGAGATACATCACTACAGTATATTAGAGATACATCACTACAGTGTATTAGAGATACATCACTACAGTGTATTAGAGATGCATCACTACAGTGTAGAGATACATCACTACAGTGTATTAGAGATACATCACTACAGTATATTAGAGATACATCACTACAGTATATTAGAGATACATCACTACAGTATATTAGAGATACATCACGACAGTGTATTAGAGATATGATACATCACTACAGTGTATTAGAGATACATCACTACAGTGTAGAGATACATCACTACAGTATATTAGAGATACATCACTACAGTATATTAGAGATACATCACTACAGTGTATTAGAGATACATCACTACAGTATATTAGAGATACATCACTACAGTATATTAGAGATACATCACTACAGTATATTAGAGATACATCACTACAGTGTATTAGAGATATGATACATCACTACAGTGTATTAGAGATACATCACTACAGTGTATTAGAGACACATCACTACAGTGTATTAGAGATACATCACTACAGTGTAGAGATACATCACTACAGTATATTAGAGATATGATACATCACTACAGTGTATTAGAGATATGATACATCACTACAGTGTATTAGAGATACATCACTACAGTGTATTAGAGATACATCACTACAGTGTAGAGATACATCACTACAGTATATTAGAGATACATCACTACAGTGTATTAGAGACACATCACTACAGTGTATTAGAGATACATCACTACAGTGTATTAGAGATACATCACTACAGTGTATTAGAGATACATCACTACAGTGTATTAGAGATACATCACTACAGTGTATTAGAGATACATCACTACAGTGTATTAGAGATACATCACTACAGTATATTAGAGATATGATACATCACTACAGTATATTAGAGATACATCACTACAGTATATTAGAGACACATCACTACAGTATATTAGAGATATGATACATCACTACAGTATATTAGAGATACATCACTACAGTATATTAGAGACACATCACTACAGTATATTAGAGATACATCACTACAGTGTATTAGAGATACATCACTACAGTATATTAGAGATACATCACTACAGTATATTAGAGATACATCACTACAGTATATTAGAGATACATCACTACAGTATATTAGAGACACATCACTACAGTATATTAGAGATACATCACTACAGTATATTAGAGACACATCACTACAGTATATTAGAGATACATCACTACAGTGTATTAGAGATACATCACTACAGTATATTAGAGATACATCACTACAGTATATTAGAGACACATCACTACAGTGTATTAGAGACACATCACTACAGTGTATTAGAGACACATCACTACAGTGTATTAGAGATACATCACTACAGTGTATTAGAGATACATCACTACAGTGTATTAGAGATACATCACTACAGTGTATTAGAGATACATCACTACAGTATATTAGAGATACATCACTACAGTGTATTAGAGATACATCACTACAGTGTATTAGAGATGCATCACTACAGTGTAGAGATACATCACTACAGTGTATTAGAGATACATCACTACAGTATATTAGAGATACATCACTACAGTATATTAGAGATACATCACTACAGTATATTAGAGATACATCACGACAGTGTATTAGAGATATGATACATCACTACAGTGTATTAGAGATACATCACTACAGTGTAGAGATACATCACTACAGTATATTAGAGATACATCACTACAGTATATTAGAGATACATCACTACAGTGTATTAGAGATACATCACTACAGTATATTAGAGATACATCACTACAGTATATTAGAGATACATCACTACAGTATATTAGAGATACATCACTACAGTGTATTAGAGATATGATACATCACTACAGTGTATTAGAGATACATCACTACAGTGTATTAGAGACACATCACTACAGTGTATTAGAGATACATCACTACAGTGTAGAGATACATCACTACAGTATATTAGAGATATGATACATCACTACAGTGTATTAGAGATATGATACATCACTACAGTGTATTAGAGATACATCACTACAGTGTATTAGAGATACATCACTACAGTGTAGAGATACATCACTACAGTATATTAGAGATACATCACTACAGTGTATTAGAGATACATCACTACAGTGTATTAGAGATACATCACTACAGTGTATTAGAGACACATCACTACAGTGTATTAGAGATACATCACTACAGTATATTAGAGATACATCACTACAGTGTATTAGAGATACATCACTACAGTATATTAGAGATACATCACTACAGTGTATTAGAGATACATCACTACAGTATATTAGAGATACATCACTACAGTATATTAGAGATACATCACTACAGTGTATTAGAGATACATCACTACAGTGTATTAGAGATACATCACTACAGTGTATTAGAGATACATCACTACAGTGTATTAGAGATACATCACTACAGTGTATTAGAGATACATCACTACAGTGTATTAGAGACACATCACTACAGTGTATTAGAGATACATCACTACAGTGTATTAGAGACACATCACTACAGTGTATTAGAGATACATCACTACAGTGTATTAGAGACATCACTACAGTGTATTAGAGATACATCACTACAGTGTATTAGAGATACATCACTACAGTGTATTAGAGATACATCACTACAGTGTATTAGAGACACATCACTACAGTGTATTAGAGACACATCACTACAGTGTATTAGAGATACATCACTACAGTGTATTAGAGATACATCACTACAGTATATTAGAGATATGATACATCACTACAGTATATTAGAGATACATCACTACAGTGTATTAGAGATACATCACTACAGTGTATTAGAGACACATCACTACAGTGTATTAGAGATACATCACTACAGTGTATTAGAGATACATCACTACAGTGTATTAGAGACATGATACATCACTACAGTGTATTAGAGATACATCACTACAGTGTATTAGAGATACATCACTACAGTGTATTAGAGATACATCACTACAGTGTATTAGAGATACATCACTACAGTATATTAGAGATATGATACATCACTACAGTATATTAGAGATACATCACTACAGTGTATTAGAGATACATCACTACAGTGTATTAGAGATACATCACTACAGTGTATTAGAGATACATCACTACAGTGTATTAGAGATACATCACTACAGTATATTAGAGATACATCACTACAGTATATTAGAGATACATCACTACAGTGTATTAGAGATACATCACTACAGTATATTAGAGATACATCACTACAGTATATTAGAGATACATCACTACAGTATATTAGAGATACATCACTACAGTGTATTAGAGATACATCACTACAGTATATTAGAGATACATCACTACAGTGTATTAGAGATACATCACTACAGTGTATTAGAGATATGATACATCACTACAGTGTATTAGAGATACATCACTACAGTGTATTAGAGATACATCACTACAGTGTATTAGAGATATGATACATCACTACAGTGTATTAGAGATACATCACTACAGTATATTAGAGATACATCACTACAGTGTATTAGAGATACATCACTACAGTGTATTAGAGATACATCACTACAGTGTATTAGAGATACATCACTACAGTGTATTAGAGATACATCACTACAGTGTATTAGAGACATATACATCACTACAGTATTAGAGATACATCACTACAGTATATTAGAGATACATCACTACAGTATATTAGAGATACATCACTACAGTATATTAGAGATACATCACTACAGTGTATTAGAGATACATCACTACAGTGTATTAGAGATACATCACTACAGTATATTAGAGATACATCACTACAGTGTATTAGAGATACATCACTACAGTGTATTAGAGATGATACATCACTACAGTGTATTAGAGATACATCACTACAGTATATTAGAGATACATCACTACAGTATATTAGAGATACATCACTACAGTATATTAGAGATACATCACTACAGTGTATTAGAGATACATCACTACAGTATATTAGAGATACATCACTACAGTAGAGATACATCACTACAGTATATTAGAGATACATCACTACAGTGTATTAGAGATACATCACTACAGTATATTAGAGATACATCACTACAGTATATTAGAGATACATCACTACAGTATATTAGAGATACATCACTACAGTGTATTAGAGATACATCACTACAGTGTATTAGAGATACATCACTACAGTGTATTAGAGATACATCACTACAGTGTATTAGAGATACATCACTACAGTGTAGAGATACATCACTACAGTATATTAGAGATATGATACATCACTACAGTGTATTAGAGATACATCACTACAGTGTATTAGAGATACATCACTACAGTGTATTAGAGATACATCACAGTGTAGAGATACATCACTACAGTATATTAGATACATCACTACAGTGTATTAGAGACACATCACTACAGTGTATTAGAGATACATCACTACAGTGTATTAGAGATACATCACTACAGTGTATTAGAGATACATCACTACAGTATATTAGAGATACATCACTACAGTGTATTAGAGATACATCACTACAGTATATTAGAGATACATCACTACAGTGTATTAGAGATACATCACTACAGTATATTAGAGATACATCACTACAGTATATTAGAGATACATCACTACAGTGTATTAGAGATACATCACTACAGTGTATTAGAGATACATCACTACAGTGTATTAGAGATACATCACTACAGTGTATTAGAGATACATCACTACAGTGTATTAGAGATACATCACTACAGTGTATTAGAGATACATCACTACAGTGTATTAGAGATACATCACTACAGTGTATTAGAGATACATCACTACAGTGTATTAGAGATACATCACTACAGTGTATTAGAGATACATCACTACAGTGTATTAGAGATACATCACTACAGTGTATTAGAGATACATCACTACAGTGTATTAGAGATACATCACTACAGTGTATTAGAGATACATCACTACAGTGTATGTATTAGAGATACATCACTACAGTGTATTAGAGATACATCACTACAGTGTATTAGAGATACATCACTACAGTCACTACAGTGTATTAGAGACAGTGATATCACTACAGTGTATTAGAGATACATCACTACAGTGTATTAGAGATACATCACTACAGTGTATTAGAGATACATCACTACAGTGTATTAGAGATACATCACTACAGTGTATTAGAGATACATCACTACAGTGTATTAGAGATACATCACTACAGTATATTAGAGATACATCACTACAGTGTATTAGAGATACATCACTACAGTATATTAGAGATACATCACTGCAGTGTATTAGAGATACATCACTACAGTGTATTAGAGATACATCACTACAGTGTATTAGAGATACATCACTACAGTGTATTAGAGATACATCACTACAGTGTATTAGAGATACATCACTACAGTATATTAGAGATACATCACTACAGTATATTAGAGATGCATCACTACAGTATATTAGAGATACATCACTACAGTGTATTAGAGATACATCACTACAGTGTATTAGAGATACATCACTACAGTGTATTAGAGATACATCACTACAGTGTATTAGAGATATGATACATCACTACAGTGTATTAGAGATACATCACTACAGTGTATTAGAGATACATCACTGCAGTGTATTAGAGATATACATCACTACAGTGTATTAGAGATACATCACTACAGTATATTAGAGATACATCACTACAGTGTATTAGAGATACATCACTGTCAGTGTATTAGAGATACATCACTGTTAGTGTATAGAGATGCATCACTACAGTGTATTAGAGATACATCACTGCAGTGTATTGAGATACATCACTGCAGTGTATTGAGAGACATGATATAAATTATCACTACAGTATATTAGAGATACATCACTACAGTGTATTAGAGATACATCACTGTGTGTATTAGAGATACATCACTACAGTGTATTAGAGATACATCACTACAGTGTATTAGAGATACATCACTACAGTGTAGAGATACATCACTGTGTATTAGAGATACATCACACAGTGTATTAGAGATACATGTAGAGGATGCACTACAGTGTATTAGAGATACATCACTACAGTGTAGATCAGATACATCACTACAGTGTATTAGAGATACATCACTGCAGTGTATTAGAGATACATCACTACAGTGTATTAGAGATGACATCACTGCAGTGTTAGAGATACATCACTACAGTGTATTAGAGATACATCACTACAGTGTATTGGGAGATGCATCACTACAGTGTATTAGAGATACATCACTACAGTGTATTAGAGATGCATCACTACAGTGTATTAGAGATGCATCATACAGTATATTAGAGATACATCACTACAGTGTATTAGAATACATCACTACAGTGTATTAGATATGATGCATCACTACAGTGTATTAGAGATACATCACTGCAGTGTATTAGAGATACATCACTGCAGTGTATTAGAGATACATCACTGCAGTGTAGAGATACATCACTACAGTGTATTAGAGATACATCACTGCAATGTATTAGAGATACATCACTACAGTGTATTAGAGATACATCACTACAGTGTATTAGAGATACATCACTGCAGTGTATTAGAGATACATCACTACAGTGTAGAGATACATCACTACAGTGTAGAGATACATCACTACAGTGTATTAGAGATACATCACTGCAGTATGATTCAGAGATATGATACATCACTGCAGTGTATTAGAGATACATATTGAGGATACATCACTACAGTGTATTAGATATGATACATCACTACAGTATATTAGAGATCACTACAGATACATCACTGCAGTGTATTAGAGATACATCACTACAGTATATTAGAGATATGATACATCACTACAGTATATTAGAGATATGATACATCACTACAGTGTATTAGAGATACATCACTCACTCACAGTGTATTAGAGATACATCACTACAGTGTATTAGAGATACATCACTACAGTGTATTAGAGATACATCACTACAGTGTATTAGAGATAAATATACAGTGTATTAGAGATGCATCACTACAGTGTATTAGAGATACATCACTACAGTATATTAGAGATACATCACTACAGTGTATTAGAGATACATCACTACAGTGTATTATAGATACATCACTACAGTGTATTAGAGATACATCACTACAGTGCAGAGATACATCACTACAGTATATTAGAGATACATCACTACAGTGTATTAGAGATACATCACTACAGTGTATTAGAGATATGATACATCACAGTGTATTGAGATACATCACTGCAGTGTATTAGAGATACATCACTGCAGTGTATTAGAGATACATCACTACAGTATATTAGAGATACATCACTACAGTGTATTAGAGATACATCACTACAGTGTATTAGAGATACATCACTACAGTGTATTAGAGATTATACATCACTACAGTGTATTAGAGATATGATACATCACTACAGTATATTAGAGATACATCACTACAGTATATTTAGAGATACATCACTACAGTGTATTAGAGATACATACATCACTACAGTATATTAGAGATACATCACTACAGTATATTAGAGATACATCACTGGTGTATTAGAGATACATCATCACTACAGTATATTAGAGATACATCACTACAGTGTATTAGAGATACATCACTACAGTGTATTAGATGTGATATCACTACAGTGTATTAGATACATCACTACAGTGTATTAGAGATATCACTACATGATGTATCACTACAGTGTATTATAGATACATCACTACAGTGTATTAGAGATACATCACTACAGTATATTAGAGATATCACTGCAGTGTATTAGAGATCACACGGTCACTACAGTGTATTAGAGATATGATACATCACTACAGTGTATTAGAGATACATCACTACAGTGCTGTACATCACTACAGTGTATTAGAGATACATCACTGCAGTGTATTAGAGATACATCACTACAGTATATTAGAGATACATCACTACAGTGTATTAGAGATACATCACTACAGTGTATTAGAGATACATCACTACAGTGTATTAGAGATACATCACATACAGTGATTAGAGATCATCACTACAGTGTGGGTTGAGATATGATACATCAAGTGTATTAGAGATACATCATCAGTGTATTAGAGATACATCACTGTGTATTAGGAGATACATCACTGCAGTATATTAGAGACATTTACTCAGAGATACATCACTACAGTGTATTAGAGATATGATCACTCACTACAGTGTATTGAGATATACATCACTACAGTGTATTAGAGATACATCACTGTTAGTGTATTAGAGATGCATCACCACAGTACATTAGAGATATCACTGCAGTGATCAGATACATCACTCTAATATACTGATCAGTACAGTGATGTATCATATCTCTAATATACTGTAGTGATGTATCTCTATGATACACTGTAGTGATGTATCTCTAATACATACTGTAGTGATGTATCATATCTCTAATACACTGTAGTGATGTATCTCTAATATACTGTAGTGATGTATCTCTAATATACTGTAATGATGTATCTCTAATACACTGTAGTGATGTATCTCTAATACACTGTAGTGATGTATCTCTAATACACTGTAGTGATGTATCTCTAATACACTGTAGTGATGTATCTCTATGTAGTGATGTATCTCTAATACACTGTAGTGATGTATCTCTAATACACTGTAGTGATGTATCTCTAATATACTGTAGTGATGTATCTCTAATACACTGTAGTGATGTATCTCTAATACACTGTAGTGATGTATCTCTAATATACTGTAGTGATGTATCTCTAATACACTGTAGTGATGTATCATATCTCTAATACACTGTAGTGATGTATACACTGTATGATGTATCTCTAATATACTGTAGTGATGTATCTCTAATATACTGTAGTGATGTATCTCTAATACACTGTAGTGATGTATCATATCTAGTGATGTATCTCTAATACACTGTAGTGATATATCTCTAATATACTGTAGTGATGTATCTCTAATACACTGTAGTGATGTATCTCTAATATACTGTAGTGATGTATCATATCTCTAATACACTGTAGTGATGTATCTCTAATACACTGTAGTGATGTATCTCTAATACACTGTAGTGATGTATCATATCTCTAATACACTGTAGTGATGTATCTCTAATACACTGTAGTGATGTATCTCTAATACACTGTAGTGATGTATCATATCTCTAATACACTGTAGTGATGTATCTCTAATATACTGTAGTGATGTATCTCTAATACACTGTAGTGATGTATCATATCTCTAATATACTGTAGTGATGTATCTCTAATACACTGTAGTGATGTATCTCTAATACACTGTAGTGATTTGTCTCTAATACACTGTAGTGATGTATCTCTAATACACTGTAGTGATGTATCATATCTCTAATACACTGTAGTGATGTATCATATCTCTAATACACTGTAGTGATGTATCTCTAATACACTGTAGTGATTTGTCTCTAATACACTGTAGTGATGTATCTCTAATACACTGTAGTGATTTGTCTCTAATACACTGTAGTGATGTGTCTCTAATACACTGTAGTGATGTATCTCTAATATACTGTAGTGATGTATCTCTAATACACTGTAGTGATTTGTCTCTAATATACTGTAGTGATTTGTCTCTAATACACTGTAGTGATGTATCTCTAATACACTGTAGTGATGTATCTCTAATACACTGTAGTGATGTATCTCTAATATACTGTAGTGATGTATCTCTAATACACTGTAGTGATGTATCTCTAATACACTGTAGTGATGTATCATATCTCTAATACACTGTAGTGATGTATCATATCTCTAATATACTGTAGTGATGTATCATATCTCTAATACACTGTAGTGATGTATCATATCTCTAATACACTGTAGTGATGTATCATATCTCTAATACACTGTAGTGATGTATCATATCTCTAATACACTGTAGTGATGTATCATATCTCTAATATACTGTAGTGATGTATCATATCTCTAATATACTGTAGTGATGTATCTCTAATACACTGTAGTGATGTATCTCTAATACACTGTAGAGATGTATCTCTAATACACTGTAGAGATGTATCTCTAATACACTGTAGTGATGTATCTCTAATACACTGTAGTGATGTATCTCTAATACACTGTAGTGATGTATCTCTAATACACTGTAGATATGTATCTCTAATACACTGTAGTGATGTATCTCTAATACACTGTAGTGATGTATCTCTAATACACTGTAGTGATGTATCTCTAATACACTGTAGTGATGTATCTCTAATACACTGTAGTGATGTATCATATCTCTAATATACTGTAGTGATGTATCATATCTCTAATATACTGTAGTGATGTATCTCTAATACACTGTAGTGATGTATCTCTAATACACTGTAGTGATGTATCTCTAATATACTGTAGTGATGTATCTCTAATACACTGTAGTGATGTATCTCTAATACACTGTAGTGATGTGTCTCTAATATACTGTAGTGATGTATCTCTAATATACTGTAGTGATGTATCTCTAATACACTGTAGTGATGTATCATATCTCTAATACACTGTAGTGATGTATCTCTAATACACTGTAGTGATGTATCTCTAATACACTGTAGTGATGTGTCTCTAATATACTGTAGTGATGTATCTCTAATACACTGTAGTGATGTATCATATCTCTAATATACTGTAGTGATGTATCTCTAATATACTGTAGTGATGTATCTCTAATACACTGTAGTGATGTATCTCTAATATACTGTAGTGATGTATCTCTAATATACTGTAGTGATGTATCTCTAATACACTGTAGTGATGTATCATATCTCTAATATACTGTAGTGATGTATCTCTAATACACTGTAGTGATGTATCTCTAATATACTGTAGTGATGTATCTCTAATACACTGTAGTGATGTATCTCTAATACACTGTAGTGATGTATCTCTAATACACTGTAGTGATGTATCTCTAATATACTGTAGTGATGTATCTCTAATACACTGTAGTGATGTATCATATCTCTAATACACTGTAGTGATGTATCTCTACACTGTAGTGATGTATCTCTAATATACTGTAGTGATGTATCATATCTCTAATACACTGTAGTGATGTATCTCTAATACACTGTAGTGATGTATCTCTAATACACTGTAGTGATGTATCTCTAATACACTGTAGTGATGTATCTCTAATATACTGTAGTGATGTATCTCTAATATACTGTAGTGATGTATCTCTAATATACTGTAGTGATGTATCTCTAATATACTGTAGTGATGTATCTCTAATATACTGTAGTGATGTATCTCTAATATACTGTAGTGATGTATCTCTAATACACTGTAGTGATGTATCTCTAATACACTGTAGTGATGTATCTCTAATACACTGTAAGGATGTATCTCTAATATACTGTAGTGATGTATCATATCTCTAATATACTGTAGTGATGTATCTCTAATACACTGTAGTGATGTATCTCTAATACACTGTAGTGATGTATCTCTAATACACTGTAGTGATGTATCTCTAATACACTGTAGTGATGTATCTCTAATACACTGTAGTGATGTATCTCTAATACACTGTAGTGATGTATCATGTCTCTAATACACTGTAGTGATGTATCTCTAATACACTGTAGTGATGTATCTCTAATACACTGTAGTGATGTGTCTCTAATACACTGTAGTGATGTGTCTCTAATACACTGTAGTGATGTATCTCTAATACACTGTAGTGATGTATCTCTAATACACTGTAGTGATGTATCTCTAATACACTGTAGTGATGTGTCTCTAATACACTGTAGTGATGTATCTCTAATACACTGTAGTGATGTGTCTCTAATACACTGTAGTGATGTATCTCTAATACACTGTAGTGATGTGTCTCTAATACACTGTAGTGATGTATCTCTAATACACTGATGATGTATCTCTAATACACTGTAGTGATGTATCTCTAATACACTGTAGTGATGTATCTCTAATACACTGTAGTGATGTATCTCTAATACACTGTAGTGATGTATCTCTAATATACTGTAGTGATGTATCTCTAATATACTGTAGTGATGTATCTCTAATATACTGTAGTGATGTATCTCTAATACACTGTAGTGATGTATCTCTAATATACTGTAGTGATGTATCTCTAATATACTGTAGTGATGTATCTCTAATATACTGTAGTGATGTATCTCTAATACACTGTAGTGATGTGTCTCTAATACACTGTAGTGATGTATCTCTAATACACTGTAGTGATGTATACTGTAGTGATGTATCTAATATACTGTAGTGATGTATCTCTACACTGTAGTGATGTATCTCTAATACACTGTAGTGATGTATCTCTAATACACTGTAGTGATGTATCATATCTCTAATACACTGTAGTGATGTATCATATCTCTAATATACTGTAGTGATGTATCTCTACACTGTAGTGATGTATCTCTAATACACTGTAGTGATGTGTCTCTAATACACTGTAGTGATGTATCTCTAATACACTGTAGTGATGTATCATATCTCTAATACACTGTAGTGATGTATCTCTAATATACTGTAGTGATGTATCTCTAATATACTGTAGTGATGTATCTCTAATATACTGTAGTGATGTATCTCTAATACACTGTAGTGATGTATCTCTAATATACTGTAGTGATGTATCTCTAATATACTGTAGTGATGTATCTCTAATATACTGTAGTGATGTATCTCTAATACACTGTAGTGATGTATCTCTAATATACTGTAGTGATGTATCTCTAATATACTGTAGTGATGTATCTCTAATATACTGTAGTGATGTATCTCTAATACACTGTAGTGATGTATCATGTCTCTAATACACTGTAGTGATGTATCTCTAATACACTGTAGTGATGTATCTCTAATATACTGTAGTGATGTATCTCTAATACACTGTAGTGATGTATCTCTAATACACTGTAGTGATGTATCTCTAATATACTGTAGTGATGTATCTCTAATATACTGTAGTGATGTATCTCTAATATACTGTAGTGATGTATCTCTAATACACTGTAGTGATGTATCATGTCTCTAATATACTGTAGTGATGTATCTCTAATACACTGTAGTGATGTATCTCTAATATACTGTAGTGATGTATCTCTAATACACTGTAGTGATGTATCTCTAATACACTGTAGTGATGTATCTCTAATATACTGTAGTGATGTATCTCTAATACACTGTAGTGATGTATCATATCTCTAATACACTGTAGTGATGTATCTCTAATACACTGTAGTGATGTATCTCTAATACACTGTAGTGATGTATCATATCTCTAATACACTGTAGTGATGTATCTCTAATACACTGTAGTGATGTATCTCTAATACACTGTAGTGATGTATCTCTAATACACTGTAGTGATGTATCTCTAATATACTGTAGTGATGTATCTCTAATATACTGTAGTGATGTATCTCTAATATACTGTAGTGATGTATCTCTAATACACTGTAGTGATGTATCTCTAATATACTGTAGTGATGTATCTCTAATATACTGTAGTGATGTATCTCTAATACACTGTAGTGATGTATCTCTAATACACTGTAGTGATGTATCTCTAATACACTGTAGTGATGTATCTCTAATACACTGTAGTGATGTATCTCTAATATACTGTAGTGATGTATCATATCTCTAATATACTGTAGTGATGTATCTCTAATACACTGTAGTGATGTATCTCTAATACACTGTAGTGATGTATCTCTAATACACTGTAGTGATGTATCTCTAATACACTGTAGTGATGTATCATGTCTCTAATACACTGTAGTGATGTATCTCTAATACACTGTAGTGATGTATCTCTAATACACTGTAGTGATGTGTCTCTAATACACTGTAGTGATGTATCTCTAATACACTGTAGTGATGTATCTCTAATATACTGTAGTGATGTATCATATCTCTAATATACTGTAGTGATGTATCTCTAATACACTGTAGTGATGTATCTCTAATACACTGTAGAGATGTATCTCTAATACACTGTAGAGATGTATCTCTAATACACTGTAGTGATGTATCTCTAATACACTGTAGTGATGTATCTCTAATACACTGTAGTGATGTATCTCTAATACACTGTAGTGATGTATCTCTAATACACTGTAGTGATGTATCTCTAATACACTGTAGTGATGTATCTCTAATACACTGTAGTGATGTATCTCTAATACACTGTAGTGATGTATCTCTAATACACTGTAGTGATGTATCTCTAATACACTGTAGTGATGTATCTCTAATACACTGTAGTGATGTATCTCTAATACACTGTAGTGATGTATCTCTAATACACTGTAGTGATGTATCTCTAATACACTGTAGTGATGTATCTCTAATATACTGTAGTGATGTATCTCTAATATACTGTAGTGATGTATCTCTAATACACTGTAGTGATGTATCTCTAATATACTGTAGTGATGTATCTGTAGTGATGTATCTAATATACTGTAGTGATGTATCTCTAATACACTGTAGTGATGTGTCTCTAATACACTGTAGTGATGTATCTCTAATACACTGTAGTGATGTGTCTCTAATACACTGTAGTGATGTATCTCTAATATACTGTAGTGATGTATCTCTACACTGTAGTGATGTATCTCTAATACACTGTAGTGATGTATCTCTAATACACTGTAGTGATGTATCATATCTCTAATACACTGTAGTGATGTATCATATCTCTAATATACTGTAGTGATGTATCTCTACACTGTAGTGATGTATCTCTAATACACTGTAGTGATGTGTCTCTAATACACTGTAGTGATGTATCTCTAATACACTGTAGTGATGTATCATATCTCTAATACACTGTAGTGATGTATCTCTAATATACTGTAGTGATGTATCTCTAATATACTGTAGTGATGTATCTCTAATATACTGTAGTGATGTATCTCTAATACACTGTAGTGATGTATCTCTAATATACTGTAGTGATGTATCTCTAATATACTGTAGTGATGTATCTCTACACTGTAGTGATGTATCTCTAATACACTGTAGTGATGTATCATATCTCTAATACACTGTCGTGATGTATCTCTAATATACTGTAGTGATGTATCTCTAATATACTGTAGTGATGTATCTCTAATATACTGTAGTGATGTATCTCTAATACACTGTAGTGATGTATCTCTACACTGTAGTGATGCATCTCTAATACACTGTAGTGATGTATCTCTAATACACTGTAGTGATGTATCTC
Source organism: Oncorhynchus tshawytscha (assembly GCF_018296145.1). Lineage (NCBI taxonomy): Eukaryota > Metazoa > Chordata > Actinopteri > Salmoniformes > Salmonidae > Oncorhynchus > Oncorhynchus tshawytscha. Next base: position 16,537 of record NW_024608684.1, on the reverse strand, counting down.
TAATATACTGTAGTGATGTATCTCTAATACACTGTAGTGATGTATCTCTAATACACTGTAGTGATGTATCTCTAATACACTGTAGTGATGTATCTCTAATACACTGTAGTGATGTGTCTCTAATACACTGTAGTGATGTGTCTCTAATACACTGTAGTGATGTGTCTCTAATATACTGTAGTGATGTATCTCTAATATACTGTAGTGATGTATCTCTAATACACTGTAGTGATGTATCTCTAATATACTGTAGTGATGTGTCTCTAATATACTGTAGTGATGTATCTCTAATATACTGTAGTGATGTGTCTCTAATATACTGTAGTGATGTATCTCTAATATACTGTAGTGATGTATCTCTAATATACTGTAGTGATGTATCTCTAATATACTGTAGTGATGTATCTCTAATACACTGTAGTGATGTATCTCTAATATACTGTAGTGATGTATCTCTAATATACTGTAGTGATGTATCTCTAATATACTGTAGTGATGTATCATATCTCTAATATACTGTAGTGATGTGTCTCTAATATACTGTAGTGATGTATCTCTAATATACTGTAGTGATGTATCATATCTCTAATATACTGTAGTGATGTATCTCTAATACACTGTAGTGATGTATCTCTAATACACTGTAGTGATGTATCTCTAATACACTGTAGTGATGTATCTCTAATACACTGTAGTGATGTATCTCTAATACACTGTAGTGATGTATCTCTAATACACTGTAGTGATGTGTCTCTAATACACTGTAGTGATGTATCTCTAATATACTGTAGTGATGTATCTCTACACTGTAGTGATGTATCTCTAATACACTGTAGTGATGTATCTCTAATACACTGTAGTGATGTATCATATCTCTAATACACTGTAGTGATGTATCATATCTCTAATATACTGTAGTGATGTATCTCTACACTGTAGTGATGTATCTCTAATACACTGTAGTGATGTGTCTCTAATACACTGTAGTGATGTATCTCTAATACACTGTAGTGATGTATCATATCTCTAATACACTGTAGTGATGTATCTCTAATATACTGTAGTGATGTATCTCTAATATACTGTAGTGATGTATCTCTAATATACTGTAGTGATGTATCTCTAATACACTGTAGTGATGTATCTCTAATATACTGTAGTGATGTATCTCTAATATACTGTAGTGATGTATCTCTACACTGTAGTGATGTATCTCTAATACACTGTAGTGATGTATCATATCTCTAATACACTGTCGTGATGTATCTCTAATATACTGTAGTGATGTATCTCTAATATACTGTAGTGATGTATCTCTAATATACTGTAGTGATGTATCTCTAATACACTGTAGTGATGTATCTCTACACTGTAGTGATGCATCTCTAATACACTGTAGTGATGTATCTCTAATACACTGTAGTGATGTATCTCTAATATACTGTAGTGATGTATCTCTAATACACTGTAGTGATGTATCTCTAATACACTGTAGTGATGTATCTCTAATACACTGTAGTGATGTATCTCTAATACACTGTAGTGATGTGTCTCTAATACACTGTAGTGATGTGTCTCTAATACACTGTAGTGATGTGTCTCTAATATACTGTAGTGATGTATCTCTAATATACTGTAGTGATGTATCTCTAATACACTGTAGTGATGTATCTCTAATATACTGTAGTGATGTATCTCTAATATACTGTAGTGATGTATCTCTAATATACTGTAGTGATGTGTCTCTAATATACTGTAGTGATGTATCTCTAATATACTGTAGTGATGTATCTCTAATATACTGTAGTGATGTATCTCTAATATACTGTAGTGATGTATCTCTAATACACTGTAGTGATGTATCTCTAATATACTGTAGTGATGTATCTCTAATATACTGTAGTGATGTATCTCTAATATACTGTAGTGATGTATGATGTGTCTCTAATATACTGTAGTGATGTATCTCTAATATACTGTAGTGATGTATCTCTAATATACTGTAGTGATGTATCTATCTCTAATATACTGTAGTGATGTATCTCTAATACACTGTAGTGATGTATCTCTAATACACTGTAGTGATGTATCTCTAATACACTGTAGTGATGTGTCTCTAATACACTGTAGTGATGTATCTCTAATATACTGTAGTGATGTATCTCTAATATACTGTAGTGATGTATCTCTAATATACTGTAGTGATGTATCTCTAATATACTGTAGTGATGTATCTCTAATATACTGTAGTGATGTATCTCTAATATACTGTAGTGATGTATCTCTAATATACTGTAGTGATGTATCTCTAATATACTGTAGTGATGTATCTCTAATATACTGTAGTGATGTATCTCTAATACACTGTAAGGATGTATCTCTAATACACTGTAAGGATGTATCTCTAATATACTGTAGTGATGTATCATATCTCTAATATACTGTAAGGATGTATCTCTAATATACTGTAGTGATGTGTCTCTAATACTGTCAATCACTTCAAACTGAAGCTGAATGACTGAAAACCAGCTGCACTTCATATACTGTGTGAACCTTCTTTCAATTGAATGTATCTCTGATATACTGTATGATATATATATAATATATATATATCATAAACTGAAGCTGGAATGACTGAAAACCAGCTGCACTTCATTTCATGGAACCTTCTTTCAATTGAAGTTCTGATATATATATATGAATCTGGATCATTTCTATGGATATATATATATATATGAATATAAATAAATATAAATGATCCCGATTCATGATTTCGACTGGCTGAGAAAAGCTGCCTGTCTTGTCTCGTCCCGACTCCAGACATGTTCGTTACTATGGGACCGCTGGAGATTGAATTTCAACACTAAAACAATAAATACTATTTGCTGTTCTAATTACGTTGGTAACCAGTTTATAATAGCAATAAGGCACCTCTGGGGGTTTGTGATATATGGCGATATACCACGGCTAATGGCTGTGGTCCAGGCACTCCGCGTTGCGTCGGGGCCTAAGGACATCCCTTAGCAGTGGTATATTGGCCATATACCACACGCCCTAGGGCCGTATTGCTTAATGACCATTGGTTTTCCTAGAGGATCATCTACATAATTAACATTATTTTACCCCTTGGTCCGAAGATTTTGATTGGACACCTTACATTCAGGGAGGAGAGGCCTGTGGAAAGGCCAATGGGTCAGTAAGATTTCCAATGTATATATTCCAAACCACAAATAACTTGAAAATGGTTGTCTCTGGACCTATTCTCCCCCTGTTAGGAGCCAGGTGTTGTCAGACTGTGGTAACATAACCTCCTTCCGAGGGCTTTTAGTATGCTAGACTCCAACAGGTTAGGACCCTACCCATAAAGCCCTCTGAGAGAGGTTTAGTATGCTAGACTCCAACAGGTTAGGACCCTACCCATAAAGCCCTCTGAGAGAGGTTTAGTATGCTAGACTCCAACAGGTTAGGACCCTAACCCATAAAGCCCTCAGAGAGGTTTAGTATGCTAGACTACAACAGGTTAGGACCCTACCCATAAAGCCCTCTGAGAGAGGTTTAGTATGCTAGACTCCAACAGGTTAGGACCCTACCCATAAAGCCCTCTGAGAGAGGTTTAGTATGCTAGACTGGTTAGGTACCCATAAAGCCCTCTGAGAGAGGTTTAGTATGCTAGACTCCAACAGGTTAGGACCCTACCCATAAAGCCCTCAGAGAGGTTTAGTATGCTAGACTCCAACAGGTTAGGACCCTACCCATAAAGCCCACTGAGAGAGGTTTAGTATGCTAGACTCCAACAGGTTAAGACTAAGAAGGTGTTGTCAGGCTGTGGGAACATAAAGCCCTCTGAGAAAGGTTTTACATCTCTACTGTATCTAGCTTCTTAAAAGATCAACATGTGTCAAGTACTGTAAATATCAAAATCAAGTTATTCAGGTCAACATAACAGAGCAGTTATGTTACTACAGTCCATCACTACATCCTCCCCCTAGTTCAGGGATGTGGTTGTCTGTATCAATATAATCTGATGAGACATGTTTCATGTCTTCATAACGACCTGGATGAATCAGACATTACGGCAATACAACAGAACCCTGCCCCAGTCTCCAGGCCCAGAAGTCAGTGTGTTCTTCTCCTTGATTCTCCTCAACAAGAGGCCACGGTGCAGTGGAGACGACTACTGACAGAGAGAGAGAGAGAGACAGAGACAGAGTGAGAGAGAGAGACAGAGAGAGAGAGAGACAGAGAGAGAGAGAGAGACAGAGAGAGACAGAGAGACAGAGTGAGAGAGAGAGACAGAGAGAGAGAGAGACAGAGACAGAAAGAGAGAGACAGAGAGAGACAGAGAGAGACAGAGAGAGAGAGAGAGAGAGAGGAGAGAGAGAGAGAGAGAGAGAGAGATTGAATTGAGAGAGAGAATTGAATTGAGAGAGAGAGAGATTGAGAGAGAGAGAATTGAATTGAGAGAGAGAGAATTGAATTGAGAGAGAGAGAATTGAATTGAGAGAGAGAGAATGAATTGAGAGAGAGAATTGAATTGAGAGAGAATTGAATTGAGAGAGAGAGAATTGAATTGAGAGAGAGAGACAGACAGACAGACAGACAGACAGACAGACAGACAGACAGAGAGACAGACAGACAATTGAGAGAGAGAATTGAATTGAGAGAGAGAGAGAATTGAATTGAGAGAGAGAGATTGAATTGAGAGAGAGAGAGAATTGAATTGAGAGAGAGAATTGAATTGAGAGAGAGAATTGAATTGAGAGAGAGAGAATTGAATTGAGAGAGAGAGAATTGAATTGAGAGAGAGACTTGAATTGAGAGAGAGAGAGAGAGAATTGAATTGAGAGAGAGAGAGACAGACAGACAGACAGACAGACAGACAGACAGACAGACAGACAGACAGACAGACAGACAGACAGAGAGAGAGACAGAGAGACAGAGAGAGAGACAGAGAGTCCTCTCCCTCCCTGTCAGCTGGAAATTATAATGGTCTCAAGGTTCTGTGAAAGACTTAATAAGCAATTACAACATAATTATAACACATGTAAATTCTTATCGTGTTGGTCATTTTAAGGAGCAATGTGGTCAGCGTCAGGCAGGCGATAGACGTCTCCAAGCATACAATGTTTATTATCATTTCAGCTAAACCATATGCCTCCCACAATCCTCTCTCTCTCTGCCACCATCCTCTCTCTCTCTCCCACAATCCTCTCTCTCTCTCCCACAATCCTCTCTCTCTCTCTCTCTCTCTCCACAATCCTCTCTCTCTCTCTCTCCCACAATCCTCTCTCTCTCTCCCCACAATCCTCTCTCTCTCTCTCTCTCCCACAATCCCCTCTCTCTCTCCCAAAATCCTCTCTCTCTCCCACAATCCCCTCTCTCTCTCTCTACAATCCTCTCTCCCACAATCCTCTCTCTCTCTCTCTACCCACCACACATCACCCATACCACCACCCCAACCCCATACCACCACCCCTACACATCACCCATACCACCACCCCGACCCCATACCACCACCCCTACACATCACCCATACCACCACCCCTACACATCACCCATACCACCACCCCTACACATCACCCATACCACCACCCCTGCCCCATACCACCACCCCTACACATCACCCATAATACCACCACCACCCCTACACATCACCCATACCACCACCCCTACACATCACCCATACCACCACCCCTACACATCACCCATACCACCACCCCTGCCCCATACCACCACCCCTACACATCACCCATACCACCCCTACACATCACCCCTACACATCACCCATACCACCACCCCTACACATCACCCATACCACCACCCCTACACATCACCCATACCACCACCCATACCATCACCCCTGCCCCATACCACCACCCCTACACATCACCCATACCACCACCCCTGCCCCATACCACCACCCCTACACATCACCCATACCACCCCTACCCACCCCCTACACATCACCCATACCACCACCCCTACACATCACCCATACCACCACCCCTACACATCACCCATACCACCACCCCTACACATCACCCATACCACCACCCCTACCATCACCCATACCACCACCCCTACACATCACCCATACCACCACCCCTACACATCACCCATACCACCACCCCTACGCATCACCCATACCACCACCCCGACCCCATACCACCACCCCTACACATCACCCATACCACCACCCCGACCCCATACCACCACCCCTACACATCACCCATACCACCACCCCGACGCCATACCACCACCCCTACATCACCCATACCACCACCCCAACACATCACCCATACCACCACCCCTACCACCCCCTACTACCACCACCTACTACCACCACCTACTACCATCCCCCTACCCCATATCATCCCCTACCCCATACCACCACCCCTACCCCATATCATCCCCTACCCCATACCACCACCCCTACCCCATATCATCCCCTGACCCCATACCACCACCCCTACCCCATATCATCCCCTACCCCATACCATCCCCCTGACCCCATATCATCCCCTGACCCCATATCATCCCCTGACCCCATATCATCCCTGACCCCATATAATCCCCTGACCCCATATCATCCCTGACCCCATATCATCCCCTGACCCCATATCATCCCCTGACCCCATATCATCCCCCTGACCCCATATCATCCCCTGACCCAATATCATCCCCGACCCAATATCATCCCCTGACCCCATATCATCCCCTACCCCATATCATCCCCTGACCCCATATCATCCCCCCGATCCCATACCATCCCCTGACCCCATATCATCCCCTACCCCATATCATCCCCCTGACCCCATATCATCCCCCTACCCCATATCATCCCCCCGACCCCATATCATCCCCCGATCCCATACCATCCCCTGACCCCATATCATCCCCTACCCCATATCATCCCCGACCCCATATCATCCCCTGACCCCATATCATCCCCTGACCCCATATCCATCCCCCCGACCCCATATCATCCCCCTACCCCATATCATCCCCCAGACCCCATATCATCCCCCAACCCCATATCATCCCCTGACCCCATATCATCCCCTGACCCCATATCATCCCCCAACCCCATATCATCCCCGATCCCATATCATCCCCGACCCCATATCATCCCCCGACCCCATATCATCCCCGACCCTATATCATCCCCCTACCCCATATCATCCCCTGACCCCATACCATCCCGACCCTATATCATCCCCCTACCCCATACCATCCCCTGACCCATATCATCCCCCGACCCCATATCATCCCCGACCCCATATCATCCCCCGACCCCATATCATCCCCGATCCCATATCATCCCCCGACCCCATATCATCCCCCAATCCCACACATCACGGAGATGGGCCCAGATGAAAGCAAAACCTTCCCTACTCAATAACACACGCACTCACACCCTCCCTCCCCCTCTCCCTCCGAGGCGAAGTGGATCCTGACTCTTTACTGAAAAGCAATATATCAATGAGCCAAGGACAGGAAAGCTTAATTTGAGAAGAAAATCCCTCTACTGTCAGAGAACATAAAATAAATTTAGTACAATATAGTGGGGAAAAAAAACATCTGTGTTTTAGCCTGAATCAAGTAGCACTGGGACTTTCCCTACGAGCACCACCGGGTTTTTTATTGGTTAGAAAAGAATCCAATCAAAATGTCCTGCCTTATATGGTCAGTCATCCCTGCTATAATGACTCCGGGGTCAGAGGGAGCTACCACTCAGCTACCACTCAGCCTGGGACATACAGACCACCCACGGTATGAGGAACACAGTGGCATACAACCATAGGGTTTTTCACTGAGACACTTCTACACAGACTTCCACTGGACTCTCTCTTCAAGTGTTCCCTTCACAGAACTAGACCATTATTAATCACATCCAACATATATGGGGGCTGGTTTCCCGGACAGACAGTTGTGAAGTTTGGAAGTTTACATACACCTTAACCAAATACATTTAAACTCAGTTTCTCCATAATTCCTGACATTTAATCCTCGTAAAAAATTCCCTGTTTTAGGTCAGTTAGGATCACCACTTTATTTTAAGAATGTGAAATGTCAGAATAATAGTAGAGAGAATGATTTATTTCAGCTTTTATTTCTTTCATCACATTCCCAGTGGGTCAGAAGTTTACATACACTCAATTAGTATTCGGTAGCATTGCCTTTAAATTGTTTAACTTGGGTCAAATGTTTCGGGTAGCCTTCCACAAGCTTCCCACAATAAGTTGGGTGATTTTTCGCTCATTCCTCCTGACCAGAGCTGGTGGAACTGAGTCAGGTTTGTAGGCCTCCTTAGCATGCACCTGCGTTTCTATAGGATTGAGGTCAGGGCTTTGTGATGGCCACTCCAATACCTTGACTTTGTTGTCCTTAAGCCATTTTTCCACAACTTTGGAAGTATGCTTGGGGTCATTGTCCATTTGAAAGACCCATTTGCAACCAAGCTTTAACTTCCTGACTGATGTCTTGAGATGTTGCTCCAATATATCCACGTAATTTTCCTCATGATGCCATCTATTTTGTGAATGTAGGACCCCTAAACCTAAACCCAATGTCAGCTCAACCAATCGTAATACAGGACCCTTAACCCAATAGAAGGCCCTAAACCCTAAACCCAATGGAAGGCCCTTAACCCAATGGAAGGCCCTTAACCCAATGGAAGGCCCTAAACCCTAACCCCAATGGAAGGCCCTTAACCCAATAGAAGGCCCTAAACCCTAAACCCAATGGAAGGCCCTAAACCCTAACCCCAATGGAAGGCCCTAAACCCTAACCCCAATGGAAGGCCCTAAACCCTAACCCCAATGGAAGGCCCTAAACCCTAACCCCAATGGAAGGCCCTAAACCCTAAACCCAATGGAAGGCCCTAAACCCTAAACCCAATGGAAGGCCCTAAACCCTAAACCCAATGGAAGGCCCTTAACCCAATGGAAGGCCCTAAACCCTAAACCCAATGGAAGGCCCTTAACCCAATGGAAGGCCCTAAACCCTAAACCCAATGGAAGGCCCTTAACCCCAATGGAAGGCCCTTAACCCAATAGAAGGCCCTAAACCCTAACCCCAATGGAAGGCCCTAAACCCTAACCCCAATGGAAAGCCCTTAACCCTAACCCCAATGGAAGGCCCTTAACCCTAACCCCAATGGAAGGCCCTTAACCCTAACCCCAATGGAAGGCCCTTAACCCTAACCCCAATGGAAGGCCCTTAACCCTAACCCCAATGGAAGGCCCTTAACCCTAACCCCAATGGAAGGCCCTTAACCCTAACCCCAATGGAAGGCCCTTAACCCTAACCCCAATGGAAGGCCCTTAACCCTAACCCCAATGGAAGGCCCTTAACCCTAACCCCAATGGAAGGCCCTAAACCTAACCCCAATGGAAGGCCCTAAACCCTAACCCCAATGGAAGGCCCTAAACCCTAACCCCAATGGAAGGCCCTAAACCTAAACCCAATGGAAGGCCCTAAACCCTAAACCCAATGGAAGGCCCTAAACCCAATGGAAGGCCCTAAACCCAATGGAAGGCCCTAAACCCAATGGAAGGCCCTAAACCCAATGGAAGGCCCTAAACCCAATGGAAGGCCCTTAACCCTAACCCCAATGGAAGGCCCTTAACCCTAACCCCAATGGAAGGCCCTAAACCCTAACCCCAATGGAAGGCCCTAAACCCTAACCCCAATGGAAGGCCCTAAACCTAACCCCAATGGAAGGCCCTAAACCCTAAACCCAATGGAAGGCCCTAAACCTAAACCCAATGGAAGGCCCTAAACCCAATGGAAGGCCCTAAACCCAATGGAAGGCCCTAAACCCAATGGAAGGCCTAAACCCAATGGAAGGCCCTAAACCCAATGGAAGGCCTTTAACCCAATGGAAGGCCCTTAACCCAATGGAAGGCCTAAACCCAATGGAAGGCCTTTAACCCAATGGAAGGCCCTTAACAATGGAAGGCCCTAAACCCAATGGAAGGCCTTTAACCCAATGGAAGGCCCTTAACCCTAAACCTAATGGAAGGCCCTTAACCCTAAACCCAATGGAAGGCCCTTAACCCTAAACCCAATGGAAGGCCCTTAACCCTAAACCCAATGGAAGGCCCTTAACCCAATGGAAGGCCCTCAACCTAAACCCAATGGAAGGCCCTTAACCCTAACCCCAATGGAAGGCCCTTAACCCTAAACCCAATGGAAGGCCCTTAACCCAATGGAAGGCCCTAAACCTAAACCCAATGGAAGGCCCTAAACCCTAAACCCAATGGAAGGCCCTAAACCTAAACCCAATGGAAGGCCTAAACCCAATGGAAGGCCCTAAACCCTAAATCCAATGGAAGGCCCTAAACCCAATGGAAGGCCCTAAACCCAATGGAAGGCCCTAAACCCTAAACCCAATGGAAGGCCCTTAACCCAATGGAAGGCCCTAAATCCAATGGAAGGCCCTAAACCCAATGGAAGGCCCTAAACCCAATGGAAGGCCCTAAACCCTAAACCCAATGGAAGGCCCTTAACCCAATGGAAGGCCCTTAACCCAATGGAAGGCCCTAAACCCAATGGAAGGCCCTAAACCTAAACCCAATGGAAGGCCCTAAACCCAATGGAAGTCCCTAAACCCTAAACCCAATGGAAGGCCCTAAACCCAATGGAAGGCCCTAAACCCAATGGAAGGCCCTAAACCCAATGGAAGGCCCTAAACCCAATGGAAGGCCTAAACCCAATGGAAGGCCCTAAACCCAATGGAAGGCCCTAAACCCAATGGAAGGCCCTAAACCCAATGGAAGGCCCTTAACCCAATGGAAGGCCCTTAACCCAATGGAAGGCCCTAAACCCAATGGAAGGCCCTAAACCCTAAACCCAATGGAAGGCCCTAAACCCAATGGAAGGCCCTAAACCTAAACCCAATGGAAGGCCCTAAACCCAATGGAAGGCCCTAAACCCTTAACCCTTAACCCTAAACCCAATGCAGATTCCCTTAACTCTCTGTAATCTGCAGACTGCAGTAATGGAATGAATAGCAGCCTGCTGTCCGGAGGGCCTCTGAAGAGGGATTAGTCTGTAGAGAGGAGCATCCTGTACACCACGTATTGATCATCACTTCAGTGGCCTGACTCACTGACTGCAGGAAGCTGAGGGTTTATCCCCCCCCCCCTCCACTTCCTGTCTGAGGAGAGCAGTAACCATAACCACAGCCTGCTGTAAGTCTGACCACTAGGAGCCCAGCTCCATCAACAACAGCGGCTTACTGAAAACCCCTCCTCTCACCGAGGCTTTACCGGGGAACTAAAAGAGACACTTCGCCATCGGCAGATTTGATGTGTTAATTATTTCCACTTTTATTTAAGGAGGAAAAACTCCATTGAGAACTAACGATCATGTACAATAAGGACCGGGCCGTGAGGCATAACATTACAACGATGAACAGGACAACATACAATACCACCACAGACGATGAACAGGACAACATACAATACCACCACAGACGATGAACAGGACAACATACAATACCACCACAGACGATGACCAGGACAACATACAATACCACCACAGACGATGAACAGGACAACGAACAGGACAACATACAATACCACCACAGACGATGACCAGGACAACATACAATACCACCACAGACTGTGAACAGGACAACGAACAGGACAACATACAATACCACCACAGACGATGAACAGGACAACATACAATACCACCACAGACGATGAACAGGACAACATACAATACCACCACAGACTGTGAACAGGACAACGAACAGGACAACATACAATACCACCACAGACGATGAACAGGACAACGTACAATACCACCAGACTGTGAACAGGACAACATACAATACCACCACAGACTGTGAACAGGACAACGAACAGGACAACATACAATACCACCACAGACGATGAACAGGACAACATACAATACCACCACAGACGATGACCAGGACAACATACAATACCACCACAGACTGTGAACAGGACAACGAACAGGACAACATACAATACCACCACAGACGATGAACAGGACAACATACAATACCACCACAGACGATGAACAGATATTATGAATGGAAAAGAGGTCTAATGAACTTCAACAGTCCTGTAGTACTAACAGAGGAGTACTGTAGTACTAACAGAGGAGTACTGTAGTACTAACAGAGGAGTACTGTAGTACTAACAGAGGAGTACTGTAGTAGTAACAGAGGACCCCAGAGGAGTACTGTAATACTAACAGAGGAATACTGTAGTACTAACAGAGGAGTACTGTAGTACTAACAGAGTACCCACAGAGGAGTACTGTAGTACTAACAGAGTACCCACAGAGGAGTAGTACTGTAGTACTAACAGAGTACCCACAGAGGAGTAGTACTGTAGTACTAACAGAGGAGTACTGTAGTACTAACAGAGGAGCCCCAGAGGAATACTGTAGTACTAACAGAGGACCCCCAGAGGAATACTGTAGTACTAACAGAGTACCCACAGAGGAGTAGTACTGTAGTACTAACAGAGGAGTACTGTAGTACTAACAGAGTACCCCCAGAGGAATACTGTAGTACTAACAGAGTACCCACAGAGGAGTAGTACTGTAGTACTAACAGAGTACCCCCAGAGGAGTACTGTAGTACTAACAGAGGAGTACTGTAGTACTAACAGAGTACCCCCAGAGGAGTACTGTAGTACTAACAGAGTACACCCAGGGGAGTACTGTAGTACTAACAGAGAAGTACTGTAGTACTAACAGAGTAACCAATGAGGAATAGTACTGTAGTACTAACAGAGTACCCCCAGAGGAATAGTACTGTAGTACTAACAGAGTAGTACTGTAGTACTAACAGAGTACCCCCAGAGTAGTACTGTAGTACTAACAGAGTAGTACTGTAGTACTAACAGAGTACCCCCCAGAGGAGTACTGTAGTACTAACAGAGGAGTATTGTAGTACTAACAGAGTACCCCCAGAGGAGTACTGTAGTACTAACAGAGTACACCCAGGGAGTACTGTAGTACTAACAGAGAAGTACTGTAGTACTAACAGAGTAACCAATGAGGAATAGTACTGTAGTACTAACAGAGTACCCCCAGAGGAGTAGTACTGTAGTACTAACAGAGGAGTACTGTAGTACTAACAGAGTACCCCCAGAGGAGTACTGTAGTACTAACAGAGGAGTACTGTAGTACTAACAGAGTACCCCCAGAGTAGTACTGTAGTACTAACAGAGTAGTACTGTAGTACTAACAGAGTAGTACTGTAGTACTAACAGAGGCCCCTCGCCCTGAAGTCAACCCTCATTCTTACCCAATGGGGTTGCTGTATAAATATACAGCCGTGTGTGTGTGTGTGTGTGTGTGTGTGTGTGTGTGTGTGTGTGTGTGTGGGGTTCAGCCCTGTGTTTTCCCAGTGTCTCCATAATGATCCAGGGAGTGTGTCAGGGAATGCAGGGAGCAGCAAGGTCATGGTACTAACATAGACATGTGTGTCAGTGTGTGTGTGGTTCCAGACAAGTGTGTGTGTGTGTGTGTGTGTGTGTGTGTGTGTGTGTGTGATGTTTCAGACAGGTTTACCTGAGGACTCAGCCTCCATATAAAACACAGCTTCCTCCTTCACACCTCACGCTGAGGCTGTTGAGGGTTAGGGACAGGGACAGGGCTAGGGACAGGGACAGGGCTAGGGCCAGGGCTAGGGACAGGGTTAGGGACAGGGTTAGGGACAGGGCTGGGGACAGGGTTAGGGACAGGGCTAGGGACAGGGTTAGGGACAGGGCTAGGGACAGGGTTAGGGACAGGGCTAGGGACAGGGTTAGGGACAGGGCTAGGGACAGGGTTAGGGACAGGGCTAGGGACAGGGTTAGGGACAGGGTTAGGGACAGGGCTAGGGACAGGGTTAGGGACAGGGCTGGGGACAGGGTTAGGGACACGGACAGGGTTAGGGACAGGGACACGGACAGGGTTAGGGACAGGGCCAGGGTTAGGGCCAGGGTGAGGGACAGGGCGAGGGACAGGGAAGGGTTAGGGACAGGGACAGGGTTAGGGACAGGGCTAGGGGCAGGGTTAGGGACAGGCCAGAGGGTCAGGAACAGGGGCAGGGACAGGGTTAGGGACAGGGTTAGGAACAGGGACAGGGCTAGGGACAGGGTTAGGGACAGGGACAGGGGCAGGGTTAGGGACAGGGCTAGGGGCAGGGTTAGGAACAGGGACAGGGTTAGGGACAGGGTTAGGGACAGAGCTAGGGGCAGGGTTAGGGGACAGGTTGAGGACAGGGTTAGGAACAGGGACAGGGTTAGGGACAGGGTTAGGGACAGGGTTAGGGGCAGGGCTAGGGGCAGGGCTAGGACAGGTTAGGGACAGGGTTAGGGACAGGGTTAGACACAGGGACAGGTTAGGGACAGGGTTAGGGGGACAGGGCTAGGGACAGGGTTAGGGACAGGGGCAGGGTGCCGGTGTTAGGGACAGGGCTAGGGACAGGGTTAGGGACAGGGTTACAGGGCGAGGGACAGGGTTAGGACAGGGTTAGGGACAGGGCTTAGGACAGGGTTAGGGACAGGGTTAGGGACAGGGTTAGGGACAGGGACAGGGTTAGGGACAGGGACAGGGTGGGACAGGGTTAGGGACAGGGACAGGGTTAGGGACAGGGTTAGGACAGGGTTAGGACAGGGACAGGGTTAGGGACAGGGTTAGGGACAGAGTTAGGGACAGGGACAGGGTTAGGGTCAGAGTTAGGGACAGGGACAGGGTTAGGGACAGGGACAGGGTTAGGGACAGGGTTAGGGACAGGGACAGGGTTAGGGACAGGGTTAGGGACAGGGTTAGGGACAGGGACAGGGTTAGGGACAGGGTTAGGGTCAGAGTTAGGGACAGGGACAGGGTTAGGGTCAGAGTTAGGGACAGGGACAGGGTTAGGGTCAGAGTTAGGACAGGGACAGGGACAGGGTTAGGGACAGGGTTAGGGGCTGAAAGGGGTTCAACAATACAGAATGTCTAAACTGCATTTCTCCCTCTCCTCTCCTCTGGCTCTCCTCTCCTCTGGCTCTCCTCTGGCTCTCCTCTCTCTCTGGCTCTCCTCTCCTCTCCTCCTGAAGAAGAGGCCCAGACCTCCTCCTCTCCTCTCTTCTCCTCTGGCTCTCCTCTCCTCTGGCTCTCTCTGGCTCTCTCTCCTCCTGGAAGAAGAGGCCCAGACCTCCTCTCCTCTCCTCTCTTCTCCTCTGGCTCTCCTCTCCTCTGGCTCTCCTCTGGCTCTCCTCTCCCTCTCCTCCTGAAGAAGAGGCCCAGACCTCCTCTCCTCTCCTCTCTGGCTCTCCTCTCCTCTGGCTCTCCTCTCTCCTCTCCTCTGGCTCTCCTCTGGCTCTCCTCTCCTCTGGCTCTCCTCTCCCTCTCCTCTGGCTCTCCTCTGGCTCTCCTCTCCTCTCCTCTGGCTCTCCTCTCCTCTCTCCTGAAGAAGAGGCCCAGACCTCCTCTCCTCTCCTCTGGCCTCCTCTCCTCTCCTCCTGAAGAAGAGGCCCAGACCTCCTCTCCTCTCCTCTGGCTCTCTCTCCTCTCCTCTGGCTCTCCTCTCCTCCTGAAGAAGAGGCCCAGACCTCTCTCCTCTCCTCTGGCTCTCCTCTCCTCCTGAAGAAGAGGCCCAGACCTCCTCCCTCTCCCTCTGGCTCTCCCTCCTCTCCTCTGGCTCTCCTCTCCTCTGAGACTTGCTGGTTTGTCACCCGTTCACCACCAGGCCTTTCTTCTGCAGCAGTATTCAAGATTCCTTTTCAAACTATTTGTAGTGCCTCTCTCTCCCTCCGTTACACAAACCTCCCTGCTTCTAAATAATGGATGTCAGTCAGACGCTGGTTCACTGGAGAAGCTTTTTAAACCCCTCGCTGTGTTATTCCACTAGACTCTATTCTTCTATACTAGTTCCTCCAACTCAACAAAATGTTGTTTTATATAAGCTGTTTATAAATGTAGTGGATGTCCTGATGAACGACTGACTGACTGTCCATGGACTGACTGACTGTCCATGGACTGACTGACTGTCCATGGACTGACTGACTGTCCATGGACTGACTGACTGTCCATGGACTGACTGACTGTCCATGGACTGACTGACTGTCCATGGACTGACTGACTGTCCATGGACTGACTGTCCATGGACTGACTGACTGACCATGGACTGACTGACTGTCCATGGACTGACTGACTGTCCATGGACTGACTGACTGACTGACTGACTGACTGACTGTCCATGGACTGACTGACTGACCATGGACTGACTGACTGTCCATGACTGACTGGACTGACTGACTGACTGACTCCATGGACTGACTGACTGACTGGACTGACCCATGGACTGACTGACTGACTGACTGACCGTCCATGGACTGACTGACTGTCCATGGACTGACTGACTGACTGACTGATCTGACTGTCCATGGACTGACTGACTGTCCATGTTCTCAGTGAAGCTGACTCAGTATCCATATACTTCCTCTGTCATTTGTTTGTTTTTTAAAAAAGGGCTTAAAAACACCAGATCAGGAGCCGTGAGAGTCTAAAACAGTAG